>NC_042982.1:32077944-32198147 GCF_901001165.1 Salmo trutta
ATGTTACAAGGTTGAAATCAATGACAGTCAGAATACACATTTATTCTGTTTCCTATTTCCACCCCCTCCCTTCCTCAGTCTCCCTCCCTCCTTCTCCCTCTCAGGTCTTACCTTCAAAGAGAAGAAAATGAAAAGAAAAGCAGTACCATGTAGCAGTAAGTAGCAGTAAGATTAACACGCAGGGTGTCGCCATGGCGATGATTGATACTCTTTGCTTGCCGCAGACAAAGAGGTGAAATACAATCTTTTTGTTCTAGTACAAGCGTAGGGGGGGTCTATTTTGGTGTGACTGTGTGTTTGTGTGTGACTCACCAATTTAATGCCTGGGTCTCACCTGTGTGCAACAGGAATGAAAGGTAAAAGAAGAGAAAAGATGGACAGAGAGAAAAGAGAGAGACGGACAGAACGGAACATGGACGAGGTGAATAGGTGAAACCGATGAAGAGGTGGAGAGTCGAGGCTCTCTTCGAACACACAAAGAAAGAGACAGATAAATCCATACGTTTCCATAAGAACCAGTCGACTGTTAATGTAAAACAGATTGAACTTATAGAGACCCCAATGTCTGTCATCCTGCTACTCCCCCATTTCTCCACCTCTGACCACAGCTATGCTAGATCCATCGTTCATACTTTAACTAACCAGAGAACGAGAGATAGGAGGAGGGAGAGGAAGAGAGAGACAGAATAGAAATATAGAGAGAAACGAAAGGAAGTGAATAGACATGGAAAGACAGTGGGGACAAAGAGAAGGAGAAAATGGAAGAGATGTAGCAAGGGGAGGAAGGGTTAAGCCAAGGTATATTGGCAACATTAATGAAGCTCCAAGTTTCCTGGAGTGGCTTTGACAGTAACAGCCAGCGTGAGACTTATAAAAATACCTTTATTTCAAAACTCTTTTATTTTTTATAATTGCCCTCAGGTGCTTATAATGCACTCTGAATAGATGGTATGTCACCTGGAATAGAACTCTGATCATTCATTCTGGGAGAACTGTTATGTCCCTCACACTACCTTCAGCCTATACCTCTCTCTCTCTCTCTCTCTCTCTCTCTCTCTCTTTGTCTCTGTTTCTGTCTCTCTCTCTCTCTCTCTCTCTCTCTCTCTCTCTCTCTCTCTCTCTCTCTCTCTCTCTCTCTCTCTCTCTCTGTCTACTTGTCATTCTGTCTGCCTCTCTTCCCCCTCTATCTATTCATCTCCCATGTTCTGTCTATGCTTCTCCTGTGCTGTTTCTCTCTCTCTCCCTCTCTCTCTCCCTCTCTCTCTCTCCCCCTCTCTTCCTCGCTCTCTCCCTCTCCCTCTCCTCTCTTTCTCCTTTCTTTCTCCCGCTTGCTCTCTCTGTCTGTTTGTCATTCTCTACCTCTACCTTCTGCACTCTTTCTCTCTCATTTTCATTTAAAAAGAGGAGGATCCCATCAGCTTTCTATAGGCTAGGCCTACTATATTTATTTCTCAACTTTCCTAATATTAAGCACATTGCTTATATTTACAACAGGAGTATAGCCTACCTGGCTGGCATGAAAATTAACCACTGGAAAAGCGTCCTCCATTCACTATTTAAGTGCATAGATGACATGTATTTTTCCCCTGCCCCTGTTTCCAGACAGGGGCATGATAATGGTCCATTCTAAATCAAAACAAATTTCACAGATATATTATTTAGTATATGTAAAGGCTAGATTAAATCAAGAATACTCTGATGGATGACATTAGCTTATCACTTGTGAATGATATATTATGACTTGTGAATGATGCCCAGCTTAAAACAAGAAACAGCATATGCCTTTTTTTTGCCTTTTTTTCCAGTCATAGGCACACACCTCATATACCCTAGCCCATAGGACTATATGTTTTGATAAGGTTTGTATCACAACTAAAGTGGCCAAATAATTTCTTAAAATGAAGCACATGAATCTGTTTTGCAATGGGTGTAGAGCCTTACTGGCATACATAAGCAGCATGTGAGTTTCAAGTTTGGGGAAGATAATTTTCACCATAAAATGCACCTTTATAATAAAAGCATTACATGCATAATTGCGTTTGCGGTCACTTTTGATAATGGTGTTTGCCTGCTAATGGAACATTTGCACTTCTAGCCTACTGCCTTGTGTGCATTGCTGCGCTTATAAGGTGAATAAATAACCTAATAGTTTATCAACATTTTAAGCTAAACATTCTGATCTGTTGCGTCAGTTTCATTGCTTAAATGTTTTTTTAATGCCAGTGGTTGTATTAATTTGGGATCTATCGCATCCCACAACTGTCCCAGACTATGTATGGAATGTTTGCATTTTTACTATAAGGGATAGTAGATTGACATAGGCTAGTGCTTTTGCTGCTTGTTAGGCCTATTCATATTGTTGGCTGACGAAAAGTAAATGTTGACAGTTCTTCCAATATATTCAATATGCGCCTTGGATAAGGACTTAAGCAGTTGCATCCCCAATGTGTCTGTCCGACGTATCTGTCTTCACTTGTGCGACTTTTTTCAAATCATCAATAGTGTCACATCATGTAGCCTTAGAATGTATTAACAATCAAAACATATAGCCCCACGGTTATAGAACAACTAAAGTTACATTAATAACTCTAAATGAAGCATATAGGAGAACCTGTTTCTTTGTTAACTGCTCAACACAGAATAGCCGCATGTGCGCACTCCCTCAAATCATTTGGAGAAAATATCCTTTCTATTTTATTCAGCTTTGTTCAATTGTATTCTTCATACTATAAAATAATATAAAAAAATGCCATGGAATTCTAAGCAAATCTTGTCTGCTAAATGAACTAGTGTCACCCACAGCCATATGGCATATCCACATCAGGACCTAATATAAGGACAACTCAGAGTATGCTATTCTGTTCTTCTGAAATGGACTACATTTTGTTTATATCATGTTTCTTTAGACCTGTCTAAAATAAATAATGGATTTAATGTGATGGTGTAGGCTATATTACATGGATTTATTAGACTTTTTAAAATGTAGATGTTCCAAAGGTCTGCATCAGAGGCTTGTAGGCTATGCATGGGAGCCAGGAGATGCTAAATGTGTTTATGTTAATTAACGGTCAATTACCGTGAGACCAGTTATTTGCTTGAAAATCACCTGCTGACAAAATTTCATGACCGTCGCAGCCCTACTCTGTATGATGTCATGTCAGGCGTGTGGAGAGTGTGTCCCACTGTGAGGGAGTGTTCGGACACAGAGGAAGCAGAGACCACTACAAGTGGTGTAATCTCTGGTTCCTGGAGAGGGCCAATGCAAATAATCAGACGGCTCCTCTGGACGAGTGCGGAGGATGAAGATGGATGAGAAGGGCAACTCCTGGGGCCAGAGCAAAAGGTATGTGGAAGAGGAATCATACAGAGTTGATATACATACATATATAGACACACACACGTTCATGGTTATTTGCACACATATGCATACACATACAGAGAGGAGGAGATACAATCCCTGTGAGAAATGAGACAGGAAGTTGAGCTCCTCTGTGAGTAGAGGATGGGGGAAGGAGTGTGTCTTGTATAGAGAGGGAGGGACGCTAATCTCAGCTTTTGTCCTTGAGAAGGTGAAGCAGCCCAGTCCTTCTGGTGTCCATTACCTCTGCCAAAAGCAGCAGCATCCCCTATCTCATTTACCAAGCCTGCTGTGAGCCCCCCACCATCATCCCAATCAAGCCATACCATCCCCCTCTACCCGACCCTCATTCACTCCAGTAAGGGGCCTTCCTATGACACCCTCCTCTCCACTCATTGCCCTCCCTGCTGCCAACCATCACTGTGCCATCATAAACCACTTCTTAATCTTCCGGCCCGTAATGACTAGCCGTCCATTCATCAATCTGGACCATTAGTAACTGTATCACCTCTCCAGACCTGTCCCCCGTCTTCCTCTCTCACAAGTGGCCAACCTGCCTTCCTCCCTCCCTGTCTGGTCTGCCTGGCCTTGGCAGCCATTGTTGCTCTGGCCAGACAGATCATCTCATTGTTGGTGTTGAACACTGGGTGATCATGAGTCACATTAGGTTGATTACGCCCCGCGTTCTCTTCATATTTCTACATGAGCAGTTCATTTGTTTTGCTCTGTTTGTGTGTGTGTGTGTGTGTGTGCGTGTGTGTGTGTGTGTGTCTGTGTGTGTCTGTGTTTGTGTGTGTGTATGTTACCTGCAGATGCCGAGGATGACACAAACTCTGTACCCATAGCAACTCCAGGTGAATGATGGTGTATGCGTGCTGGTGGGTGTGTGTGTGTGCGCCTGTGCATTGTTTAACTTTAGCTCCCCTCTCCCAATCCACCCTGGGGAGAACAAAATCATTGATTACCCTTCAAGTGTTGAATAAATCTCAGGGCAAGGACTGTAGACTCTCTTTCTCCCCCCTCTCTCTCCCTCTCTCCTACTGACTGTTCTCTCTGCCTCAACCTCCCTGCTTCCACCGTCTTTCCCCTTCTCTCCTCCTGTCCTCTGTCCTGTCCTCCATCCTATCCTCTGTCCTGTCCTCCACATGGTCCTGTTAACAGCAGACTGACTGACAGAGCAGTATTGTGTTCAGTGATTGTACTTCTCGACCAAGGCCCTCTCAGCCATTAAACATCCCCAATGATTAGCTCAGAACAGGGGCTGAGGTCCATGGGCCCGACCTGCCCGACCTGCCTGGCTCAGCTTACCCTCAAAGTGGAAGCAGGTGGAAACTATCCAGTACTGGAATGGCCGACTATACGTTAGACTATATCCTGGCTCGTTCAGTGTGACAGTTGCACAAATCAAGGGACATGTAAAATGGAGCTCCTTGACAAATGCTCTGGCTAACGTGAAACATGATAATGGCCGTACAGAAAGAGAGACACACAAACACACACTCAAAGGTGCACAAACACATACGCACCCACACACCTAAATGACAACCGTAGTACACAGACAGACAGACACACGCACACACAAACACACACTCAAAGGTGCACACAACATATGCACACACACAAACCTAAATGACTACTGTAGTACACACAGAGACACAGGCACTTCTACAAAACAGTAATGCACAATACTAATTTCACAAATGACTTCAAATTCCAGTCTCCCATTGATTTCATAGACAATAGCTGTGGTGCAAGATAATACCCCACCACTGGCAGAGCTTTCCTCTACTGTGTCCGTGTCCGTGCCCGTGCCCGTGCCCGTGTACGTGTCTGTGTCTGTGTCCGTGTCCGTGCTGTACTGTACAGCGGTCTCTCTCCAGCAGGCAGTCTGATAGTCCTTGGTAGACAGAGACTGTATTGACCTTTCTGCTCTTAATCCATGCTGACAAAGCCTGCAGGCTACAGCACACACTAGGTGTTTTTTTTCCAGTAACAGACGCATGCACACACGCACACACACACGCACACATGCACACACGCGTACACGCGCACACACGCACGCACGCACACACACACGCGCACATGCGCACGCACGCGCACACACACACACACACACACACACACACTCAACTCTACTGTATCTACATGTATACAACTGCCTTCAGCAAGCACTAGGGACACTAAAGAGTATAAACTACCCACTGGCCAAAGACATCAATTCAACATCTAGTTATGATTTACATTTGATTGAGTTGTCACCTAAAATGTCACCATGTCATTGGATTTAGGTTAAAAGTTGGGTGAAAAAAATCCAATCAGTTTCCACATTGATTCAGTTTCCACATGTCATCACATAGATTTTTTGCGGTTGAAATGACGTGGAAAGAACATTCATTCAACCAGTTTTTGCCCAGTGAGTAGGCTCTTCGTCTTCCTTTGTAAGTGTTTGTAAGTGTTTCTGAAAAGATATCTGAAATAACTGGTGTGTTTTTGAAGGCGGAATTGTGTGTAATTCAATTGTATTATATAGAAGATATACAAGCTGCACATTCAATAGAATAGCAGAAAGCTTGGCTTTGAAGGACAGTTGTAGTGTTTTCCAACATAATGCCGTAACAGTCTATGACAGGCAGCTCTTCTAAGCTCCACTGTTTGAGGATTAACGGGGAGAAATACGGTTATGAAATATAGTGAATAAAACATGAGTCCTCTTCATGAGAGAAGAAGGCCTGATGCGTGAGTGATGTGTTTGAGCTGTTGAATTGGCCTGTCTTTATGACTGAGGGAAAATCCTGGCTCTGCACTTTCAGCTTGAGATGGGTACAGACTCTTATTCAGTGAAATGTTAAAGTATTGCGCTATCTTTGATATCAAAAATTAATTATTCAAATGACTAGAAACGCCTTCTCTAATTTCAGACCCATCAGATCATCTGTAGTTTTCAATTATCATTAATAAGTGATAATTTGAATCGGGGCAATGGACTGTTTTTTTTATTAGATTCTCATTAATTAATATGAGGTTTTGAGAGGGCTATTTTCAGGGAGCGTCGTGTGTGTGTGTGTGCGTGTGCATGTGTGCGTGTGTGCGTGTGTGTGTGTGTAAGAGAGAGGGAAAGGGAGAGAGAAAGGGAGAGAGAGATGAAAGAGAATGATTGAATGAAATCTGCTCCATTTAAACATCACACACAGCACACTACTTCCCCCTCAATTCCACATCCTTATCCCCCTCTCTCTCCTCCTTTCCCTCCTTCTCATCCTCTCTCTTCCCTATTCATCCCCCTCTGCCCACCTCTTTCTCTATCAGCGTTGAAAGGCACATGATCAAATAACACCTCATTCATTACGAAATGTGTTTTGTTCCCCAACCTCAGGCTGTTTCATATGTGTGTGTGCGTATGTGTGTGCGTGTTTGTTTGTGAGTGTCGTATTATTAGTGCTTATTGCAGCAGTCGGACAGCTCAGGGAGATTGCCTATCACTGGTGACCTAATGTTTTAAAGAAACACGACTCACTGTGAGAAGATGTGTGCCTCACAGGCACAAAGGAGTGGGTGGAAATAAACAAGTGAAAATGGCCTGTATTGTTGGTAATGAGGTTCTGTGATGTTTGTGCTTCCCTGTCAGACTGAGGAACAGCTACAAGGAAATTAGATGAAAACACATCCACAGACACAAAGACAGAGCCAGACCCAGACCTCTTAGTCAGGACCTCTTAGTGACAACATCATCTGCTTTCACTGTTTACTTCAAGACTCATAGGCCGTCAGAGTACTACCATTACATTGAATGCTATTATCTACGCTAAGGTTAGCACCCAAGCACAGGAGGCTGCTGAGGGGAGAACGGCTCATAATAATGGCCAGAACGGAGCAAATGGTTTGGCATCAAACACCTGAAAACTATGTGTTTGATATATTTCATGCCATTCCACTGATTCCGCTCCAGTCATTACCATGAGCCCGTCCTCCCCAATTAAGGTGTCACCAAGCTAGCTATGGAGTGTGTCAACATTCACAACACTGTTTTAGCAACTGGAAGCCCACTCCCATCCATGTCTGAATCGCCAGCTCTGAGAATGGTGTGAATAACACACCGCGTTGACTGGGTCTCTGTTTGGGGTTAGCTAGTCAGGCTAATGAGTGGGTTTGGGTGAGCTGTGGTCGGGTTGTTCCTGTGATCATCATCCATCAGTCCATCCATCAGTCTAGTCTCTTCAGGTGGGCTTCCCTGATGGAGAAGACATATAGAGTTCATTATACAACGCCATGATTGATTCCTCATCCTACTTAGTTCAATAGAGAGATTTTCCATTTTGATATTGAGGGGCAAAGAGCTTTGGGAGTCTGTGACATTGAGATGGGTGGGGGAAAAGAGGGGGAGGGTGGTAAGGGAGAGGGGGGAGGGGGGAGGAGTGTTGATGAGGTGAGGGAGCATTAACGGAAGTGAGTTGGGATTACTCAAATGGAACTACACCTGTGTCCTCACTCTGACCAATTGGAGCGTTTAGTAAAAATGGACACTTGGGGCCACAGACGGCAGATTGAAAACCAAATAGTTAACACATCTGGACAGGTCTTGATGACAAGGGTCATACTGTGCCGATCCAAGCCAATCCCAATGAAAGGCAGTGAATGGGGTAGTTATACAATTTCTAGAATATAAACGAAGCAGACGTTGTGCTGTTATGTGGTGGAAGGCATTTATTGTCTCTTCAGAGTTTTATGGAACATTTTATTTTATGACTTATATTATATAGTCAACCTCTTGTTCTAGCTACCTCTGTGTATGTACTGGCTTCATTTCTAGTAACCGGTCCCCCAGTCAACATCAGGACCCAGTGATGAGAGCACCAGACGTTTACATTTTGTTCATTTAGCAGGCACTCTTATCCAGAGCGACTTACAGTCAGTGCAGTGCTATTCCATTTTCAGTCAGCTCATTTACCTCACTCTCGGGTGACTCACTGTTATAGCAGAAAGGGGAACCAACACAGAACTATTTACATGTTAATGACATCACAGTCACACCACAACATGTACACACCCTCACACACTTTTACACTCATCATATGCTGCTGCTACTCTGTTCTTTATTTTACTCTTATTATTATCTATCCTGATGCCTAGTCACTTTACCCTGCCTTCATGTACACTACCGTTCATAAATTTGGGGTCACTTAGAAATGTCCTTGTTTTTGAAAGAAAAGCACATTTTTTGTCCTTTAAAATAACTTAAAATTGATCAGAAATACAGTGTAGACATTGTTAATCTTGTAAATGTCTATTGTAGCTAGAAACGGCTGATTTTGAATGGAATATCTACATAGGCGTACAGAAGCCCATTATCAGCAACCATCACTCCTGTGTTCCAATGGCAAGTTGTGTTAATCCAAGTTTTTAATTTTAAAAGGCTAATTGATCATTAGAAAACCCTTTTGCAATTATATTAGCACAGCTGAAAACTGTTGTCCTGATTAAAGAAGCAATAAAACAAGCCTTTTGACTAGTTTTGTATCTGGAGCATCAGCATTTGTGGGTTCAATTACAGGCTCAAAATGGCTAGAAACAAAGAACTTTCTTCTGAAACTCATCAGTCTATTCTTGTTCTGAGAAATGAAGGCTATTCCATACGAGAAATTGCCAAGAAACTGAAGATCTGGTACAACGCTGTGTACTACTCCATTCACAGAACAGCGCAAACTGGCTCTAACCAGAATATAAAGAGTGGGAGGGCACCGATCGATTGAAGAGCATGCATTTAGTTTTACTAGCGTTTAAGAGCAGTTGGAGGCCACGGAAGGAGTGTTGTATGGCATTGAAGCTCGTTAGGAGGTTTGATAACACAGTGTCCAAAGAAGGGCAAGATGTATACAGAATGGTGTCGTCTGCGTAGAGGTGGATCAGGGAATCACCTGCAGCAAGAGCGACATTGTTGATATATACAGAGAAAAGATTCGGGCTGAGAATTGAACGCTATGGTACCCCCATAGAGATGCTCCAGATACTCAACTAGTCTAAAGAAGGCCAGTTTTATTGCTTCTTTAATCAGGACAACAGTTTTCAACTGTGCTAACATAATTGCGAAAGGGTTTTCTTGTAATCAATTAGCCTTTTAAAATGATAAACATGGATTGGCCAACACAATGTGCCATTGGAACACAGAAGTGATCGTTTCTGATAATGGGCCGCTGTACACCTATGTAGATATTTCATTAAAAATCAGCCGTTTCCAGCCACAATAGTCATTTACAACATTAACAATGCCTACATGTCAATATCGGGTGTATAAGAGGCGAAGTCAGGTGCAGGAGAGAAGCGAAATGTAACCAAGCGCACTTTAATATAGTTCCAAAATACGAGAGCACTACATAAATAAAAATGCGCTCAAAACCACGGAACATAACCACAGTAAAACGCGGAAATCAAACACCACAAAAAACATGAATCAATTACACACACAACATGATGGGAAACAGAGGGTTAAATACAAGTAGATTGATTGGGGAAATGATAACCAGGTGTGTATGGAAACAAGACAAGACAAATGGATAATAGAAAAATGGAGCGGCGATGGCTAGAAAGCCGGTGACGTCGATCGCCGAACGCCGCCCGAACAATGAGAGGAGCCGACTTCGGCGGAAGTCGTGACACTACACTGTATTTCAGATCAATTTGATGTCATTTTAATGGACAAAAAATGTGCTTTTCTTTCAAAGACAAGGACATTTCTAAGTGACCCCAACCTTTTGAACGGTAGTGTGTACATATCTACCTCAAATATCTCATACCCAGCACATTGATCTGGTACTGGTACTCCATGAATGTACAGTTGAAGTCAGAAGTTTACATACACTTAGGTTGGAGTCATTAAAACTTGTTTTTCAACCATTCCACAAATTTCTTGTTAACAAACTATAGTTCTGGCAAGTCGGTTAGGACATCTACTTTGTGCATGACACAAGCCATTTTTCCAAAAATCGTTTACAGACAGATTATTTCACTTATAATTCACTGTATCACAATTTCAGTGAGTCAGAAGTTTACATACACTAAGTTGTGCTTTAAATAGCTTGGAAATTCCAGAAAATTCTGTCATGACTTTAGAAGGTCTTGATAGAATAATTGACATCATTTGAGTCAATTGGTGGTGTACCTGTGGATGTATTTCAAGGCCTAGCTTCAAATCCAGTGCTTCTTTGTTTGACATCATGGGATAATCAAAAGCAGCCAAAACCTCAGAAAAAAATTGTGGACCTCCACAGGTCTGGTTCATCCTTAGGAGCAATTTCCAAACGCCTGAAGGTACCACGTTCATCTGTACAAACAATAGAACGCAAGTATAAATACCATGGGACCACGCAGCCATCATACCGCTCAGGAAGGAGACTTTGGTGTGAAAAGTGCAAATCAATCCCAGAACAACAGCAAAGGACCCTGTGAAGATCCTGGAGGAAACAGGTACAAAAGTATCTATATCCACAGTAAAACAAGTCCTATATCGACAGAACCTGAAAGGCCGCTCGGCAAGGAAGAAGCCACTGCTCCAAAACTGTCATAAAAAAAGCCTGACTATGGTTTGCAACTGCACATGAGGACAAAGATCGTACTTTTTGGAGAAATGTCCTCTGGTCTGATGAAACAAAAATAGAACTGTTTGGCCATAATGTTTGGAGGAAAAAGGGGGAGGCTTGCAAGCCGAAAAACACCATCCCAACCATGAAGCATGGGGGTGGCAGCATCATGTTGTAGGGGTGCTTTGCTGCAGGAGGGACTGGTGCACTTCACAAAATAGATGGCATCATGAGGGCGGAAAATTATGGGGATATATTGAAGCAACATCTCAGACATCAGTCAGGAAGTTAAAGCTTCCTGACTGATGGACAATGGACAATGACCCTAAGCATACTTCCAAAGTTGTGGCAAAATGGCTTAAGGACAACAAAGTGAAGGTATTGGAGTGGCCTTCACAAAGCCCTGACCTCAATCCAATAGACAATTTTGCGGGAGAACTGAAAAAGCGTGTGCGAGCAAGGAGGCCTACAAACCTGACTCAGTTACACCGGCTCTGTCAGGAGGAATGGACCAGAACTCACCCAACTTATTGTGTGAAGCTTGTAGAAGGCTACCCGGAATGTTTGACCCAAGTTAAACAATTTAAAGGCAATGCTACCAAATACTAATTGAGTTTATGTAAACTTCTGACCCACTGGGAATGTGATGAAAGAAATAAAAGCTGAAATAAATCATTCTCTCTACTATTATTCTGACATTTCACGTTCTTAAAATAAAGTGGTGATCATAGCTGACCTAAGACAGGGAATTGTTACTAAGATTAAATGTCAGGAATTGGGAAATACTGAGTTTAAATGTCTTTGGCTAAGGTGTATGTAAAATTCCCACTTCAACAGTACATACATTTTTGTGTATTTAATCTTATTCCTCTTGTGTTAGTTACAATTCTTTTTCTTCTTTTTTTTCACTGAATCATTCGGGAACGGTTTGAACAAGCATTTCACTGTGAAGTCTGCACCAGTTGTTTTCAGCACGTGATGAACACAATTTAATTTGTTTTGAATAAAACTACACTGAGTGGAAATTGACATGGCGATGACATCACAGTCACCTACAGTAAGCACACACACACATACACACACAAACACACGTACACATACACGCTCACACACACCATAAATCACAGACACAGATTGTGTCTTTACATAACAAGGAAGTCATGCAAGAAAATGTGTATCTCCTCTCCAAGCTGCCACTGGGCAGAGTAGAAAATGTGACTATTGATAAGGATGACACCCTCATTATCTCTGATCAAGCACTTCTCTTCCACTTTACATGAAGACGGAATCATATTAATGTCAGAGAGGGGATGAAGACGTAGCGTACAGAGCAAAGACCAAGAAAGAGGTGTGGAGGGAGGGAGGGAGGGAGGGAGGGAGGGGCGGATAGAGGGAGGGAGGAGGATCATGTGGAAGTGGGGAGTGAGAAAGAAGGTCTGTTCATATGGTTTGTGATACGTGGGTTGAGGGCTATAGTGTCTTGTTGTCTGTGGTGGCGGTGTGAAACACTCAGACAGAGGGGGGAGTGGTGGGGTGTGTTAGAGTGAGAGAATGGTAAGTGGGTATACAATGCCTTGCAAAGATATTCACCCCTTTGGTGTTTTTCCTATTTTGTTGCATTACAACCTGTAATTTAAATGGATTTTTATTTGGATGTCATGTAATGGACATACACAAAATAGTCCAAATTGGTGAAGTGAAATGAAAAAAATTCTAAAACATTCTAACGGAAAAAGTGATGCGTGCGCATGTATACACCCCCTTTGCTATGAAGCCCCTAAATAAGATCTGGTGCAACCAATTACCTTCAGAAGTCACATAATTACTTAGATTGCACACAGGTGGACTTTATTTAAGTGTCACATGATGTCAGTATACGTATATACACCTGTTCGGAAAGGCCCCAGAGTCTGCAACACCACTAAACAAGGGGCACCACCAAGGAGCTCTCCAAACAGGTCAAGGACAAAGTTGTGGAGAAGTACAGATCAAGGTTGGGTTATAAAAAAAACTCTGAAACTTTGAACATCCCACGGGGCACCATTAAATGTTAAGAATATGTCACCACAACAAATCTGCCAAGAGAGGGCCGCCCACCAAAACTCACAGACCAGGCAAGGAGGGCATTAATCAGAGAGGCAACAAAGAGACCAAAGATAACCCTGAAGGAGCTGCAAAGCTCCACAGCAGAGATCGGAGTATCTGTCCATAGGACCACCTTAAGCCATACACTCC
This sequence comes from Salmo trutta, assembly GCF_901001165.1. Lineage (NCBI taxonomy): Eukaryota > Metazoa > Chordata > Actinopteri > Salmoniformes > Salmonidae > Salmo > Salmo trutta. Next base: position 32,091,109 of record NC_042982.1, read on the forward strand.
ACAGAGCTGGGCTTTACAGAAGAGTGGCCAGAAAAAAGCCGTTGCTTAAAGAAACAAATAAGCAAACACGTTTGGTGTTTGCCAAAATGCATGTGGGAGACTCCCCAAACATATGGAAGAAGGTATTCTGGTCAGATGAGACTAAAATTTAGCTTTTTGGCCATCAAGGAAAACGCTATGTCTGGCACAAACCCAATCCCAGTGAAACATGGTGGTGGCAGCATCATGCTGTGGGGATGTTTTTCATCGGCAGGGACTGGGAAACTGGTCAGAATTGAACTGGGAAACTGGTCAGAATTGAAGGATTGATGGATGGTGCTAAATACAGGGAAATTCTTGAGGGAAACCTGTTTCAGTCTTCCAGAGATTTGAGGCTGGAACGGAGGTTCACCTTCCAGCAGGACATTGACCGTAATCATACTACTAGAGCAACACTTGAGTTGTTTAAGGGGAAACATTTAAATGTCTTGGAATGGCCTAGTCAAAGCGCAGACCTCAATTCAATTGAGAATCTGTGGTATGACTTAAAGATTGCTGTTCACCAGCGGAACCCATCCATCTTGAAGGAGCTGGAGCAGTTTTGCCTTGAAGAATGGGCAAAAATCCCAGTGGCTAGATGGGCCAAGCTTATAGAGACATACCCCAAGAGACTTGCAGCTGTAATTGCTGCAAAAAGTGGATCTACTAAGTACTACAAAGTATTGACTTTGGGGGGGTGAATAGTTATGCATGCTCAAGTTATCTTGTCTTATTTCTTGTTTGTTTCACAATAAAAAATATTTTGCATCATCAAAGTGGTAGGCATGTTGTGTAAATCAAATGATACAAACCCCCCAAAAATCTATTTTAATTCCAGGTTGTAAGGCAACAAATAGGAAAAATGCCAAGGGGGTGAATACTTTCGCAAGCCACTGTATAGAATGTAGAATAGTGTATGCAAAAATGTGGGGAAGGGGTGATGGGGTGGAGGTGTGAATGGGATTGTGTTTGTAGGGGATGTATGTGAAGGGTTTGATTGCAAGTATGTGTGCGCCTGTGTTTGTGTGTGTGCGTACATGCACGTGGAGGACATGGTCACTACGCTGTGAGTCTTTCTGTGTGTGTGGTTGGTGTTGAGGCTGCCAGCTCTCTGCATGCTTAATCTTCCATAGTGAAGCCACTGTTTTCTCTGCTCAGACAACAAAATGCTGATGTACTGTAGCTAGAGGAGTTGTAGCTGGCTGTCACCTTGGGGTTGACACAGCAGACTATGTGAGAGCCTGGTTACTGCCTGTCACCTGACAGCATCAACAAGAGGCCAGTTCCCACTCTGCCCTCTTTTATCAACATGAACGACAGGATTGGAAGAGTGTGGAAAGGGTGATGCTGAGCAACAAAGAGAGAAGGTAGAGAAAGAGAGAGTCCTGCATTATTTCCAATGAACAAGAGATATGAAGGGACAGAGGAGGCGGAAGCTAGGCCGGCGAGAGAGTTCTGAATGAATTCAAGTGTACAAGAACCCAACAGACTACGTAGGTGGAAGCCTTTAGCTGAGCACTGGAGACAGAAACCAGGAAAGAAAGAAAGCGAGTGAAAGAGAGGGAGAGAGAGTGTCCAGCTCCATGCTGGTCTTTAATGAGGAGCAGGGAATCCTATTAGGAAGATAAGATGGAGGCCCCTTTCATAAAACAGCCATTCACATCCCTTCCTGAAGATCTCTTTATGAGCACGCTCGTATTTTTAACAAGAGCCAGAGAGGGAGCCTCGGAGCCCTGCAGGCAGGACAGCACATCCACAGCACAGCCACACACCTGGTGAACTCTGGGGAGAGGACGGAGATTCATGGCTCCCACTGGTAAGCTTTTAGGGTACATCTACCAACCTCTTTCTCTCTCTCTTTTCTGCTCTCTATCCTCATTATTCTTCTGCTTGTTGCTCTATGGACTGCCATTGTGTTGGTACCTCATCCCGCCTCTCTCTTTCTCTCTCTCTCTCTCCTTTCTCTCTCCATCTCCCTCCCCCTCGCTCTCTTGGCCTCTCTCTAGTTTCCTTTTTCCATTGTGTCTATTCCCAATAGATGTTAGTGTGAGGATTTTCCATCCCACGTAAGGGTGATGAAATTACCTATGGAAATATTGTCTTAAGCTGCGCTGAACCTCAGTGACAACCATTTCTGGGGAGATATTTTCCTCCAATGCTGGGAGACAGAACAGAAGACACTTTATTTCCCATGACAGCAAATAAAACAGAGAAACTGTATGTAATAAACCAGCCAGTTTGTTGTTATGAAGGCGAAGGGAAACACTCTCTCTCTCTCTCTCTCTCTCTCTTTGTTGTCCCTGACTTGAGTAGCTCTAAAATGAGGACATCTGGCATGTCTACACGTTTGAGTTGGACCCCAGAATTGATGTTTGGCAGGTTTGGTTGGGCCTGCAGAAAGGCAATGTTGGATACAGCTCCAGTCTGGGTGAAATCCTCCTCTATAAGACTTTGGGATTAGGAAGCAAACACTACTGGCTGTGTGCAGATGGAGGGTTTTAAACACTGCTGGCTGTGTGCAGATGGAGAATTTTGAACACTACTGGCTGTGTGCAGATGGAGCATTTTAATCCAACACACACTCTACCCTGCAGACGCTGCCTTGGACGGCACTGCCAAAACAGAGCAGGGCGACGAGAAGTGGAGGAACGGAGGGAGAGGGGGGGAGAGAGAGAGAGAGAATCATTTTTGCGAGTAAAAGATCAGCACTGTTCAGCAAATCATCTCATCTCAAAGCAGAACAAAGGAAAGACACCTGGAGAGAGAAGAAAGGCAGAGAGCTGAAAGAGGCGTTAACGAAACAGGAGGACAAATTCCCTTTTGATCGATAGTTCAGTGTCTCTGCCTCGGGCCATTCCCTGGTCATTTTCTCTGCAGGATTCCCAGAGGCTGGGCTAGGCGCTCTGAATGACAGGATGAACCGGTGGAACATTAGAACGCCCGCTGTGCACTGGTTTCCTCTGCTCAGGACAACCTGCACTCTGCTACGCCTCATTGAGCCCAGTCTGGAGCACCCACTGTGTTTAAACATATCATCATCATTCACTAGCGATACGGACACAGGGACAATGGTAATATGAGCTGTTTACACACACTATGGGAGCATTCACAGATTCAGAATGTTCTCAGCAGCGGTCTTCCATGAAGTGTGATGTTAGCGATGGGCTTTGTTGTTGTTGTCGTTTATATGCTGCTCGAAGGTCAGGTTTGACCTGAAATAGACCTGCCACTTTGAAGGTCAAAATTGTATCTTCATTTTCAAAGCACATTAATAATACGAGAGAGAGGGAGATTAAAGGACAGAGAGAGATAGAGTGGTATACAATAAATGGAAAATGTGTTTTTTTTAAACAATAAGGCCCGAGGGGGTGTGGTATATGGCCAATATACAATGGCTAAGGGTTGTTTATGGCACGATGCAACGCAGAGTGCCTGGACACAGCACTTAGCCGGGATATATTGGCCATATACCACTAACCCCCGAGGAGCCTTATTACTATTATAAACTGGTTACCAACACAGTAAGGCAAGAAACTTATAATAAATACATTCCACCAGAAGAAGTAGTCCTGACAAAAGTCTCATTGCTAGACTGGTTGCTATGCAACAACCACAGGCTAGCTAGCAAGCTTACATTAGATGTATGCAAAAACCAAGCATTAGCGCCACTTCTAGAGTGACTAATACTTGACAATTATTTATTCATGTTGATCTGAATGTTGCAATTTTTGGTGAAAAATGTGAAAAAATTGTCCCATGTTATCGTTTGTTGTTGGCTTGCCCATGTTGTTGTTTGTTGTTGGCTTGCCCATGTTGTCGTTTGTTGTTGGCTTGCCCATGTTGTCGTTTGTTGTTGGCTTGCCCATGTTGTCGTTTGTTGTTGGCTTGCCCATGTTGTCGTTTGTTGTTGGCTTGCCCATGTTGTCGTTTGTTGTTGGCTTGCCCATGTTGTTGTTTGTTGGCACCACACTGCTGGAAACCGGGGGAGCTGTTGCTGTGTTGTCAGAGAGAATAGTGCTCCACCGCTTTCAGATTTGGCCTCCAGTAACTTTGAAGAAAGGTTTTGAATCTGTGTTCTCTGACAGACAGTCTTTTTTGTACCTCTATTTCTCATGCCTCTGTCATCCCACAGTTTCTGGATCATGGTGGTTGGAAGGCAGTGGTCTGTGGAAATCTTTGGCAGCATTTCTGCGAGGGTGTTCCTGTGTACCTGAAACATAAGACAAAATAACGTTAGCTAATGGTTATATTGTCAGGGAACATTAGAATGATTTAGCTAGCTAACAGTTACATACCATATGTAGCCGTTCACTGGTGGACAGCTTTATCGCACCCCTCTTCCCACAACATTTTAATTACGCCGACAGACACGTTGCTTCTCATTGTGAATTCGGTGTCCTTCTGTATACTCCATGCCAGACTGAGAGGTGGGTCATTGATGTGTCAGTTCAATCCAGCTCTGAGTCCAGCGTAGCAGTTAATCCCATATTCTTCGGCATTTATGTTTCTCACTGAACCATGCAAGTTCCATATAATGACGTTCAGCTCCGTTTTTGTTGTATTCCCAAATTCACAATGTATCCCTTTTTCTGCCCACCAGTTAGTGAAGCAGGTAAGTGCCCACTTTGTTTGTTTCACAACGTTCTTTTCGTTTCGGTTTCTCTCAAGTTAATCTAAACACTTATTTTGTACATCGACATCTCAAACTATTGTTGATGTAGCCATTTTATCAAGGTGAAAAAGCTCAACGATATAAAGGTGAAAAGGCTAAACGTCATAGTCATGGTATACGGTCTCACACACACACGGTTAGCCTATCAGTATCCAGTATCCAAACTACCCGGTTTATAACTGTGGTTCACATGTCCAGATACTTTGGGGAGAATTTATTAGCTCATACAAGACTTGCCTAGGCTGTACTTCAGTATCACCTCCCTCTCACTGGGTACCCCCCACTGATGAACTGAAAACCATCTTCCAAAAAGAGAAACCCTTCGGCTGAAATGTCTGGCTGGTTGACGCTTGAAAGTTCCAAGTCTTCAGCTATACTTCTGTACTTCTGCTCCCTGCAAAGTCAAGCTGCCTTCTCTCATCTCCTGGTGGAGGTTTCAGGGCACTCTGGGCGTGTGCAAAATAAAGCAGTTGGAGGTGGAGAAACATAAAATATCACCGGGGGGGGGGCAGTAATTAACTGAACCTATCCAAGTCGAGCAGAGTCGGAAATAAGGGAAGGGGAACTCATGGAGGAGGCAGTGTTCTCCCCTCTCTAGAGTTACGCAAGCGAGTCCACAACAATACAGTATCAGTGCAAGGGTGGATTAGCGACATGCTGTTTTTGTGAAGGGAGCTAATCTATGTGCTAATTAAAACTGTTACTCCACAGTGCAGTCATTAAAGCCCAGCTCATTCATTACACCCGTTTATTTAAAGCCACTCTGTGATTAGTACAAGCGAGAAAGTGTCTCTGAAGCTTTGGATGTAACCCTCTCCACAAGAAGTGCTCTGATGATGATGATGAAGAAGAGGGGGTCAAAAAGAGAGAGAGAGAGAGAGAGGGAGAGAGAGAGAGAGAGAGAGAGGAAAACAGGATGTTCCCCTCCAAGTAGATTCTGATTATAGTGAAAAAGAGAGTAGAGAGAGAAGCAGACAGAGGTAGGGTAGACAGTGTCATATTCCCCATAAGGCTGAATCTGTTATGGAAGGCATATGAAGGAAAGAGGGATTTATATTCCACAAGAGGCTGAGGGATGAGGGGAAGAGGCTGGGGCTAAGGAAGAGAATATGTCCCCAGGGGATATGGGGGGGGGGTTAAGTGCACTTCTGAGAGTGTCATACTGTCAATGACGGAGGCTGAGAAGGAAGGAAGGAGTAATGGTTGTTAGAGAGAGCAAGAAAGAGACTAGGGGCTCAATTCAATCCGTATCGCCTAAGTTAACGCCATAACGCTTTAAATGTATTGGTAATTTCCGATTGAGCCGACATATGCAATGTTTACCTTGAATGCAGTCTCTGCAAAAGTGGGAACATTGCATATAGCGCTGAACTTCGGCATTACGGATTGAATCGAACTCCCCATCTCATCATCCAAGAAGTTATGGAGAAGTCCAAATGAGTCAAATATATCCAGAGTGGAATATATCCATCCCATCTGAGATATGAGGTCTTGGCTCTAGCTAAAGTAGCTTGGTTTCTCATTTAAAGAGAAGAAAGGATAGTCTGGTGTCGGTTTGAAGGAGTTTTAAGTAATCGGTGGGAAGAGTGAACACAGGAGATGGGAGGCTTCTGCCCTCAGAGCAGCACAGAGAGAAGGATTAATATTCTGCACCATACTGGCTTAACCCTACCGGTCAAACCTAATACCCAATGGTTACTACATTAAGGTAGCGAGAGAGCGGAGAGAAAGTGAGGAGGATGGAACAGGGCCGGCTCCAGGCATAAGCGACATAAACGGTCACTTAAGGCCCCCTGGCTGCTAGGGGAACTCAATCAGGGTCTCAAATTACTGTTGAGAGTTAGAATGGTAGAGTACACAAGGAGCAATTTATTTTTTTATTATGCATTAGCAGTTTTTCTCTTATGTCAGTCACTGACAGTCACTCAATTAGCATGTCAGCTAACAATGTTTTGATTGATATGTTGGTTTTGCCAGCTATCACAAATTGTAGTTATCGTGGCCGAATACAGACCGGGTACACAGGTCAGGTGCACAGGGGCCCTGACCTGGAGGCCCCCAATGATTTTGTTAGTCACTCTCACTCAGATATCATTAACATGGCATAAGTCATGCAAAATATGTAGAATTGCAGGGGACTAACTGTAAAACTGCATAAAAAATATCTGCCCCATGGCAAAATGAGTAGAATTGCATGAAATTTGTTTTCAAATTACAAAATGTTCATTCTGTCCCATGGCAAAATGTGTAGTATTGCAGCAAGCTTGCTTTTAGCAAGGAGGGGGGGCACTCAAATGTTTTGCCCATGAGGTGGGGGGGGCCCACTACTAAATCTCGCTCAAGGCCCCCAAAAGGCTAGGGCCAGCCCTGGGATGGGGAGTCAGGGGAGCAAAGGAGAGTGAGAGGGAGAGTAGGGGAGGCAGACAGAGAAGGAAAAACATCTAAGAGAAGGGAGAGAGAGGAACTAGAGTGTAAGAAAAAGACACACACACACACACACACACAAGGGAAGCCCAAAGAAATCTCCTGCAGGTGCTCTATATCCTCAGGAGTCCAGAGGCTCAGGAAAATAGTGCAACAACAATCCAGCCCACCTCATTAGTGAGGTGTGTGTGTGTGTGTGTGTGTGTGTGTGTGTGTGTGTGTGTGTGTGTGTGTGTGTGTGTGTGTCAAATCAAATCAAATGTTATTTGTCACATGCTTCGTAAACAACAGGTGTAGACTAACAGTGAAATGCTTACTGATGGTCCCTTCCCAACAATGCAGAGAGAAACAACAGGTGTAGACTAACAGTGAAATGCTTACTGATGGTCTCTTCCCAACAATGCAGAGAGAAACAACAGGTGTAGACTAACAGGGAAATGCTTACTGATGGTCCCTTCCCAACAATGCAGAGAGAAACAACAGGTGTAGACTAACAGGGAAATGCTTACTGATGGTCCCTTCCCAACAATGCAGAGAGAAACAACAGGTGTAGACTAACAGTGAAATGCTTACTGATGGTCCCTTCCCAACAATGCAGAGAGAAACAACAGGTGTAGACTAACAGGGAAATGCTTACTGATGGTCCCTTCCCAACAATGCAGAGAGAAACAACAGGTGTAGTCTAACAGTGAAATGCTTACTGATGGTCTCTTCCCAACAATGCAGAGAGAAACAACAGGTGTAGTCTAACAGTGAAATGCTTACTGATGGTCCCTTCCCAACAATGCAGAGAGAAACAACAGGTGTAGTCTAACAGTGAAATGCTTACTGATGGTCCCTTCCCAACAATGCAGAGAGAAACAACAGGTGTAGACTAACAGGGAAATGCTTACTGATGGTCCCTTCCCAACAATGCAGAGAGAAACAGAATATAAATAGTAGAAAATAAAGAACAAGAAAAATAATAACACAAGGAATAAATACACAATGAGTAACGATAACTTGGCTACATACACTGGGTACCAGTACCGGGTCAATGTTTTTGGCTCTGTACTCCAGCACTTTGGATTTAAAATGATACAATGACTATGAAGTTGAAGTGTAGACTGTCAGCTTTAATTTGGGGGTATTTTCATCCATATCGGGTGAAATGTTTAGACATTCAGTAGGTCCCCAAAAGCATTAGGACAAATTCACTTCTATGTAGTAAAAAGTTAAGTATTTGGTCGCGTATTCATAGCACGCAATGACTACATCAAGCTTGTGACTCTACAGATGCACAAATATCATACCCCCAAGACATGCTAAACTCTCACCATTACAATAACAAGGGAGGTTAGCTTTTGGGGGGGGGGTATGATGTTAGTGCGTCTGTAACTTTCTAAGCGGTTCCCCTGATATGGATGAAAATAGTACCTTCAAATTAAAGCTGACAGTCTGCACTGTAACCTCATAGTCATTTTGTAATTTCTAATCCAAAGTGCTGGAGCCAAAACAACGGAGCCACAAAGCCAAAAAAACAAAAAATGTGTCACTGTCCCAATACTTTTGAAGCTCAGTGCATTCGGAAAGTATTCAGACCCCTTGACTTTTTCAACATTTTGTTCCATTACAGCCTTATTCAGAAATGGATTACATTGTTTTTTCCCCCTCGTCAATCTACACACAATACCCCATAATGACAAAGCAAATACAGGTTTTTAGTAATGTTTGCAAATGTATTAAAATTTAAAAAAATGAAATATCACGTTTACTTTAGTATTCAGACCCTTTACTCAGTACTTTGTCGAAGCACCTTTGGCAGCAATTACAGCCTCAAGTCTTCTTGGGTATGACGCTACAAGCTTAGCACACCTGTATTTGGGGAATTTCTCCCATTCTTCTCTGCAGATCCTTTCAAGCTCTGTCAGGTTGGATGGGGAGCGTCTCTGCACAGCTATTTTCAGGTCTCTCCAGAGATGTTCAATCAGGTTCAAGTCCGGGCTCTGGCTGGGCCTCTCAAGAGACTTGTCCCGAAGCCACTCCTGCGTTGTCTTGGCTGTGTGCTTTGGGTCGTTGTCCTGTTGGAAAGTGAACCTTTGCTCCCAGTCTGAGATCCTGAACGCTCTGGAGCAGGTTTTCATCAAGGATCTCTCTGTACTTTGCTCTGTTCATCTTTCCCTCGACCCTGACTAGTCTCCCAGTCCCTACTGATGAAAAACATCCCCACAGCATGATGCTGCCACCACCATTCTTCACCGTAGGGAGAGTGCCAGGTTTCCTCCAGACTTGATGGTTGGCATTCAGGCCAAAGAGTTCAATCTTGGTTTCATCAGACCAGAGAATCTTGTTTCTGAGAGTCCTTTAGGCGTCTTTTGGCAAGCTCCAAGCAGGCTGTTCACGACTGCCAAGATAATCCTTCTACCTGACAGGTGTGGCATATCAAGAAGCTGATTAAACAGCATGATCATTACACAGGTGCCCCTTGTGCTGAGGACAATAAAATGCCACTCTAAAATCTGCAGTTTTGTCACACCATGCAATGCCATAGATATCTCAAGTTTTAAGGGAGCGTGCAATTGGTATGCTAATTGTAACGGGTGTATACTCATCTTCTTTTTAATGTTGATGAAGGAAAACAAACAAATCACGTATACAAAAACAATAAACGACACTAAACAGTCCTGTCAGGTGTACAGGCACAAAACAGGAGACAACTACCCACAAATCCCATAGGAAAACCCCCCCTCTTAAATAAGACCTTCAATTAGAAGCAACGAGGAGTAGCTGCTTCCAATTGAAGGTCAACCCCATTAACTAAACATAGACATAGAAAGACTAGAACTAACATAGAAATAAACTAACAAGAACATAGCCCAAAAACCCCGGAACACTCTAAACAAACACCCCTCTTCCATAATAACATAACCCAACAAACCCCGAACCACATAAAACAAACACCCCCTGCCACGTCCTGACCAAACTACAATAACAAATAACCCCTTTACTGGTCAGAACGTGACACTAATTGCAGGAATGTCCACCAGAACTGTTGCCAGAGAACTTAATGTTCATTTATCTACCGTAAACTGCCTCAAACATTGTTTTAGAGAATTTGGCAGTACATCCAACCAGCCTCACAACCACAAACAACGTGTATGGCGTCGTGGGGGTGAGCTGTTTGCGGATGTCATGTAGGTCCGGGATGGCAGGGAGCTCGGCCCCAGTAATGTACTGGGCCATACACATTACCCTCTGCAGCGCCTTGCGATCGGATGCCAAGCAGTTGATATACCAAGCGGTGATGCAGCCAGTCAAGATGCTCTCAATAATAAAAATGTAGAACTTTTTGAGGATGTGAGGGACCATGCTGAATCTTTTCAACCTCCTGAGGGGGGAGAGGTGTTGTCGTGCTCTCTTCACGACTGTGTTGACCATGATAGTTCCCTAGTGATGTGGGCAGCAAAGAGCTTGAATCTCTCGATCTGTTATACATCAGCCCCGTCGATGTGGATGGGGCTGTGCTCGACCCTCAGTTTCCCCTTTGTCTTGTTGACGTTGAGGAAGAGGTTGTTGTCCTGGCACCACACTGCCAGATCTCTGACCACCTCCCTGTAGGCTGTCTCATCGTCGTCGGGGTTCAGATCTACCACCGTCATGTCATCTGCAAACTTGATAATGGTGTTGGACCAAGCAGTCAGGGTGAACTGTGAGTACAGGAGGGGACTAAGCACTCACCCCTGCGGGGGGCCCTATGTTGAGGGTCAGCGTGGTAGATGAATTATTGAATACCCTCACCACCTGGGGGCGGCCCGTCAGGAAGTGCAGAATCCAGTTGCAGAGGGGGAGGTGTTTAATCCCAAAGTTCTTAGCTTAGTGATGTGCTTGGTGTGTGTGTGTGCATGCCTGCGTGTTTATGTGTGTGTGTGTGTGTGTGTGTGTGTGTGTGTGTGTGTGTGTGTGTGTGTGTGTGTGTGTGTGTGTGTGTGTGTGTGTGTGTGTGTGTGTGTGTGTGTGTGTGTGTGTGTCTGTCTGTTTGCATGCCTGTGTGTGTTCATGCAGTGGGTGTATATCAACAGGCTCTAATGGAGATGTATCCATTGCAGTAACCCTAACTCTAGATGTTATTATGGTTGTGTGGACAGAGGTCCAGCTGCCCGGACAAAGCCGAGAGGAGTTTGTCTTTCACCACCTAGTCTCAGAACACAAAGTCCTGACTTCATTAAACAAACCTCCGACTCCCGTTTCCCTTCCGCCCGCCGTCTGTGTGTGTGAGAGAGCAGGTAGGAGCAAATGTGTGTGTGAGTGGGTGTGTACCACAAAGTGTGGGTGTATGATGGTGGTCTAGCCATTCATTTGTTTAACAGAGGGATCAGAGGCAAACACACACACATTTGATCCTACATGCTCTCTCTACTGCCTCTTCTAATAACACACACTCACACACAAACACAAACACAAACACAAACACACACACACTCACACACACAAACACACACACAAACACACAAACACACACAAACACACACAAACACTAACACACAAGCACACACACTCACACACAAACACACTAACACACACACTCACAAACAAACACATTCACACACACACTCACACACAAACACATTCACACACACACTCACACACGAACACACTTACACACCAGTTCAGCAGTTGGCCCTGTCTCTGAAAAGAGCTAAGAAGCAAATGTGTCACCTCACCCAGGAACATTCATTTAGATCACCCACATGCAAGATACCGTTAGTTTCACTGTACAGTTGTTCGTACAATCAATAAATATTGTAGTACAAAATATGTGATACATGTTTCATTATGGTACTACACGTAAATACATCCCTGTAAAAGGACTAGTAGAGAGAATACTACAGACACAGTGGAATCATTGAACAAAATCTGAAATGTATTGATGAAATACAATAAAATCACAACATAGGTTTCTTTGAATCAAAGCAAAAATAATTAGCTACAAAAAGAAAAAAACTACAGTAAAACGTCAACTGCAGTGTTCCTCACCTGGCTTATTGTAAAAAGCAAAACAAAGGATTGATTACTGTACTTCTATATTTCAATCAATCCTGTCTTGTGGATTTCTTATCCACATCACAATGGATGTTTTCATTAGCCAAATATCTTGGGAAGAATCTTCGGGGATGGCGAATCCAGGCCTGACACTGGTTTGCAGTGATGTCATTGCATGCGTTATCCATGGCCTGGAGAAGTGCGGCCTGTACGTGAGGGCGCCAATCATATACCTTCCACCTCCATTTGCAGAAAAATGGAGAGTATGGGGGTAAGTATAGGGTGGTAAATTGTGGATGGGCCTGAAACCATGTTTGCACCACTTGAGCATGGTGGAACCTGACATTATCCCACATAATGACATAGGTCACGCCATCAGCTCTACAGACCTGATTTAGCTCATCAAGGAAGGTTACAAGGAGAGCTGCATTATATGATCCAATACGAGGTCTGCGTCCCACCACACCATCTTCTGATATAGCCGTACACATGGTGAGGTTAGCCCCACGTTGTCCAGGTACTTGGATGGTTTCCTGTTGTCCAATGAAATTCTGACCTCTCCTCCTTGTCTTGGCCAGGTTGAAGCCTGCCTCATCCAAAAATAGTAATTTGTGATTGTTTTTGTCAGCATCCAGCTCCATCACCAACTAAAAATACATTTTGGAAAGAGAATTACTGATTCATTTGGGGGGAATTTTTCACAACAGGCATCTTGAAACTGAACATACCTGAACATACTCAGTCCTCAGTTGCTTCACTCTGTCTGAATTTATTTCAAAAGGCACACAGTATAGCTGTTTTAGAGACACCTGGTGCCTTTTCAGGATGCGTGCAATAGTCGGCAAATTTATGGCTTCCACATTGTTGAACATGTCGTCATTGTCCAAGATGTGCTGCCGAATTTCTGTAAGGAAAATATCATTTCTGGCACAAACCAAATTGACCACAGCCTGCTCTTGTTGGTCAGTCAGAATTTTGCCTCAGCCTCCCCTATTTGGCCAAGTCTCAATTGTGCAGGGAAATTTACAGTAAGCACACATTTAGTCACATCACCTACTCTGTGGTACACATTGGCATGCAGTATATAGTCATTTGACAATTGAGAGTAGCCTAATGTTTAGTGCATGCTGAAGACTTACCGGTTCTCATTGAGGAAAGTTCTGATGATTGAGTCCACGGTTGATCTTCTGAGGTTTGGTTTAAACATTGTAGCTGCATCAGTCATTGTCAAATAAAATAAAATAAAATCGAACTTTATTTGCCACATGCGCTGAATACAAGAGTAGACTTTACTGTGAAATTCTTACTTACAAGCCCTTAACCAACAGCACAGTTCAAGAAGAAGAAAATGTTTACCAAGTAGACTGAAATAAAAAATTATAATAAAAAGTAACACAATAAGAATTACAATAACAAGGCTGTATACAGGGGGCACCAGTACCGAGTCAGTGTGCAGGGGTAGAGGCTAGTTGAGGTAATCTGTACGTGTAGGTGGGGGCGAAGTGACTATGCATAGGTAACAAACAAACAGCGAGTAGCAGCAGTATACAAGGGGGGGCGGGTGAGGGGGGGTGTCAGTGTAAATTGTCCGTTGCCGATTTTTATGAATTGTTCAGCAGTCTAATGGCTTGGGGGTAGAAGCTGTTGAGGAGCCTTTTGGTCCTAGACTTGGCACTCCGGTACCGCTTGCCGTGCGGTAGCAGAGAAAACAGTCTATGACTTGGGTGACTGGGGTCTCTGACAATTTTCTGGGCTTTCTTCTGACTCCGCCTAATAAATAGGTCCTGGATGGCAGGAAGCATGGTGTACTGGGCCATTCGCACTACCCTCTGTAGCGCCTTACGGTCAGATGTCAAGCAGTTGCCATACCAGGCGGTGATGCAACCGGTCAGGATGCTCTCGATGGTGCAGCTGTAGAACCTTTTGAGGATCTGGGGGCCCATGCCAAATCTTTTTAGTCTCCTGAGGGGGAAAAGGTTTTGTCGTGCCCTCTTCACGACTGTCTTGGTATGTTTGGACCATGAAAGTTCATTGGTAATGTGGACACCAAGGAACGTGACACTCTCGACCCGATCCACTACAGCCCCGTCGATGTTAATGGGGTCCTGTTCGGCCCACCTTTTCCTGTAGTCCACAATCAGCTCCTTTGTCTTGCTCACATTGAGGGAGAGGTTGTTGTCCTGGCACAACACAGCCAGTTCTCTGACTTCCTCCCTATAGGCCGTCTCGTCGTTGTCGGTGATCAGGCCTACCACTGTGGTGTCATCAACAAACTTAATGATGGTGTTGGAGTCGTGTTTGGCCACGCAGTCATAGATGAACAGGGAATACAAGAGGGGACTAAGTACACACCCCTGAGGTGCCCCAGTGTTAAGGATCAGCGTGGCAGACGTGTTGTTGCCTACTCTTACCACCTGGGGACGGCCCATCAGGAAGTCCAGGATCCAGTTGCAGAGGGAGGTGTTTAGCCCCAGAGTCCTTAGCTTAGGGATGAGCTTTGTGGGCACTATGGTGTTGAATGCTGAGCTGTAGCCGATGAACAGCATTCTCACATTGGTGTTCCTTTTGTCCAGGTGAGAAAGGGCGGTGTGGAGTGCAATTGAGATTGCGTCATCTGTGGATCTGTTGGGGCGGTATGCGAATTGGAGTGGGTCTAGGGTGTCCGGGAGGATGCTGTTGATGTGAGCCATGACCAGCCTTTCAAAGCACTTCATGGCTACTGACGTGAGTGCCACAGGGCGGTAATTATTTAGGCAGGTTACCTTTGCTTCCTTGGACACAAGGACTATGGTGGTCTGCTTGAAACATGCAGGTATTACAGACTCGGTCAAGGAGAGGTTGAAAATGTCAGTGAAGACACTTGACAGTTGGTCCGCGCATGCTTTGAGCACATGTCCTGGTAATCCGTCTGGCTCAGCAGGTTTGTGAATGTTGACCTGTTTAATAACCTGTTAAGGACAGACGTTCCGCTAGCGGAACACCGTTCCGCCTGCGGAACCCCTAGCCAACAACCAATGGCATCGCACGGCACGAAATACAAAACCAACTAAAATACCACAATTCAGTTTTCTCAAACAATCAACTATTTTGCACCATTTTAAAGACAAGACTCTCTTTAATCTAACCACATTGTCCGATTTCAAAAAGGCTTTACAGCGAAAGCAAAACAGTAGATTATGTCAGGAGAGTACCCTGCCAAAAATAATCACACAGCCATTTTCAAAGCAAGCATATATGTCACAAAAACCAAAACCACAGCTAAATGCAGCACTAACCTTTGATGATCTTCATCAGATGACACTCCTAGGACATTATGTTATACAATACATGCATGTTTTGTTCAATCAAGTTCATATTTATATAAAAAAAAAAGCTTTTTACATTAGCATGTGATGTTCAGAACTAGCATACCCACCGCAAACTTCCGGTGAATTTACTAAATTACTCATGATTAACGTTCACAAAAAACATAACAATTATTGTAAGAATTATAGATACAGAACTCCTTTATGCAATCGCGGTGTCAGATTTTAAAATAGCTTTTCGGCAAAAGCACATTTTGCAATATTCTGAGTAGATAGCCCAGCCATCATGGCTAGCTAATTTGACACCCACCAAGTTTGGCCCTCACCAAACTCAGATTTACTATAAGAAAAATTGGATTACCTTTGCTGTTCTTCGTCAAAATGCACTCCCAGGACTTCTACTTCAACAACAAATGTTGTTTTGGTTCCAAATAATCCATAGTTATATTGAAATAGCTCCGTTTTGTTCGTGCGTTGAGGTCACTATCTGAAGGGTGACGCGCGAGCGCATTTCGTGACAAAAAATTTCAAATTATTCCATTACCGTACTTCGAAGCATGTCAAACGCTGTTTAAAATTAATTTTTATGCTATTTTTCTCATAAAATAGCGATAAAATTCCAACCGGGCGACATTGTATTCATTCAAAGGCTGAAAGAAAAAAATGGAGTAGTCTCGTGGACGCGCATCTCCAGTGTCACTGTTCCCAGCCTGACCACTAACAAATACTCCTGCTGTTCTTAGCCCAGAGACTGCAGACACCCCATTACACATTCTGGAGCCTTCTGAGAGCCAATGGAAGCCTTAGAAAATGTCACGTTACAGCACAGATGCTGTATTTTCGATAGAGATGCTACAAAAGGACAATAAATTGTCAGACAGGGCACTTCCTGTATGGAATCTTCTCAGGTTTTGGCCTGCCATATGAGTTCTGTTATACTCACAGACACCATTCAAACAGTTTTAGAAACTTTGGAGTGTTTCTATCCAAATCTACTAATTATATGCATATTCTAGTTTCTGGGCAGGAGTAGTAACCAGATTAAATCGGGTACGTTTTTTATCCGGCCGTGAAAATACTGCCCCCTATCCCAAACAGGTTAACTTCTCTGGGCTAGGTGGGACGTGACCGTCCCACACTATTCAACAGCCAGTGAAATAGCATGGCGCGAAATACAAAACAGCAAAAATCTCATCATTTCATTTTCTCAAACAATCAACTATTTTACAGCATTTTAAAGATAAGACTCTCGTTAATCTAACCACATTGTCCGATTTCAAAAAGGCTTTATGGCAAAAGCATACAATTAGATTATGTTAGGACATAAACTTCACAAGAAAATCCACACAGCCATTTTCCAAGCAAGGACATGCATCATAAAAACCAAAAGTACAGCTAAAATATTCACCAACCTTTGATGATCTTCATCAGATGGCACTCATAGGACTTCATGTTATACAATACATGTATGTTTTGCTCGATAAAGTTCATATTTATATCCAAAAACAGCATTTTACATTGGTGCGTGATGTTCAGAAAATGTATTCCCACCAAAACCTCCGGTGAATGTGCACATCAATTTACAAAAATACTCATCATAAACGTTTATAAAATTTACAAGAGTTATTGAAAGAATTATAGATACACTACTCCTTGACGCAAGCGCTTTGTCAGATTTCAAAATAACTTTACGGAGAAAGCACATTGTTCAATATTCTGAGTACATAGCTCAGCCATCGAAGCAAGCTATACAGCTACCCGCCAAGTTCTGGCATCAACAAAACTCTGAATTAGTATTATAAATATTCTCTTACATTTGCTGATCTTCATCAGAATGCACTCCGAGGACTCCTACTTTCACAAGAAATTCTCCATATTTATGTCCAAATACCTCAATTTTGTTTGTGCATTCAGATCACTATCCAAAGGCATAACGCGTGAGCGCAGTACCAGAGACGAAAAGTCAAAATGTTCCATTACCGTTCGTAGAAACATGTCAAACGTTGTTTACAATCAATCTTTAGGGTATTTGTACGTAAAAATGCGCTAATATTCCAACCGGACAATAGCGTATTCATTCCAGGAGAAAAAGAAGGAGGGGCGCGCCAAATGTGCCCGCGCAGTAAACATCTCACTGGTCCCAGGCAGTCCACTCATTGACTGAGCTACTATTTTCTGCCCAGTAACAGGAGAATGATGGAAAAACTTTCTGAAGGCTGTTGACAGCCAATGGAAGCCTTAAGAAGTGCAACGTAACCCCACAGACACTGTAGTTTCGAAAGGGATTCAAAAGAAGAACTACAATTCTCAGATTTCCACACTTCCTGGTTGGGTTTTTCTCAGGTTTTGCCTGCCATATGAGTTCTGTTATACTCACAGACATCATTCAAACAGTTTTAGAAACTTCAGAGTGTTTTCTATCCAAATCTACTAATAATATGCAAATAGTTGACTTTGGGCCCGAGTATTAGGAGGTTTCCTCTGGGCACGCTTTTCATCCAAAATCAAAAATACTGCCCCCTATACCTTGACAGATTAAAGGTTTTGTTCACATTGGCTACCGAGAACGTTATCACACAGTCATCCAGAACAGCTGGTGCTCTCGTGCATGCTTCAGTGTTGTTTGCCTTGAAGCGAGCATAAAAGGCATTTAGCTCGTCTGGTAGGCTCGTGTCACTGGGCAGCACGCATCCTGGGATTCCCTTTGTAGTCCGTAATAGTTTTCAAGCCCTGCCACATCCGACGAGCGTCAGAGCCGGTGTAATAGGATTTAATCTTAATCCTGTATTGATGCTTTGCTTGTTTGATGGTTTGTCTGAGGGCATAGCGGGATTTCTTATAAGCGTCCGGATTAGTCTCCCGCACCTTGAAAGCGGCAGCTCTAGCCTTTAGCTCAATGCGGATGTTGCCTGTAATTCATGGCTTCTGGTTGGGATATGTACGTACAGTCACTGGGGACAACGTCATCGATGCACTTATTGATGAAGCCGATGACTGAGGTGGTGTATTCCTCAATGATATTGGATGAATCCCGGAACATATTCCAGTCTGTGCTAGCAAAACAGTCCTGTAGTGTAGCAACCGCGTCGTCTGACCACTTCTGTATTGAGCGAGTCACTGGTACTTCCTGCTTTAGTGTTTGCTTGTAAGCAGGAATCAGGAGGATAGAATTTTGGTCAGATTTGCCAAATGGAGGGCGGAGGGGATCTTTGTATGCATCTCTGTGTGTGGAGTAAAGGTGGTCTAGAATTTTTTTCCCCCTGGTTGCACAAATTTGGTAAAACTGATTTAAGTTTGCCTGCATTAAAGTCCCCGGCCACTAGGAGCGTCGCTTCTGGGTGAGCATTTTCTTCTTTGCGTATGGCCTTATAGAGTTGGTTGAGAGCAGTCTTAGTGCCAGCTTCGCTTTGTGGTGGTAATAGACGGCTACGAATAATACAGATGAGAACACTCTTGGTAGACAGTGTGGTCGACAGCTTATCATAAGGTACTCTACCTCAGGCGAGCAATACCTCGAGACTTCTTTAATATTAGACATCACGCATCAGCTGTCATTGACAAAAAGACACACACGCGCCCACGCACGCATCCAAGCACGCACGCACGCATGCATGCACGCACACACACACACACACACACACACACACACACACACACACACACACACACACACACACACACACATATCTCCCACTGACAGACACACCCACACAACTCAGCAGTTTGTCACATCAACAGACACAAGCAAATCTGTGGTGTCTCACACACACCACCTCACCTCCCAAGCAAATCTGCGGTGTGAAATCAATCATCAGAAACGAGTTAGCGATTACAATGGCCTGCATACATACACTCACGGGCCACTTTATTAGGTACACCTGCGTGTTAACGCAAACAGCCTGCTCCTTCGAACAGTGAATCCTGTGGCTGCCTGCAACTCAATATATAGAGTATATACTGTGGAGTAGAGAGCTTTAGTTGTGGTTCGACCAAACATTAGAACAGGCAAGATGCGTAATCTAAGCAACTTTGACCGTTGGTGCCACACATGGTGGTTCCAGCATCTCAGAAACAGCTGCCTTCCTGGGATTTTTACGCACTACAGTCTCTAGAGCTTACAGATAATTGTGCGATAAGTGAGTGGCTGTTCTGTGGTCAAAAACACCTTGTTAATGAGTGAGGTCAGAAGAGAATGTCCAGACTCATTTAAGAGAAAGGCCACAACCCTGTGGCTCAGTTGGTAGAGCATGGTGTTTGCAACGCCAGCATGGTGTGTGCAACGCCAGGGTTGTGGGTTCGATTCCCACGGGGGGCCAGTATAAATATATATTTTTTAAATGCATGAAATGTATGAACTGTATTCACTACTGTAAGTCGCTCTGGATAAGAGCGTCTGCTAAATGACTAAAATGTAAATGCCACAAATGCTCAAATAACAGCTGTTTAAAACAGTGGTGTGCAGAAGGGCATCTCTTAATGTACAACACTGTGAATAATGCAGGCTGTTGTGGAGGCAAAAGGGGGTCCTACCCAGTACTAGATAGGTGTACCTAATAAAGTGACCGGTGAGTGTAAAGTAATGTCAAATCTGAAAACATGGTCTGGAAAAGTGGTACATGGGACCATAGAAACAGTGTCTGATAAAGAATGACGATGAAATATTACATCCATAGATAATGTAGTCCAGTTGGTTCATGTTCCACGGTAATTGGTGTCAATGGATCTCGTTATCCTGAAACTTTCATGATCTAAACATGGAATACTGTTTGTCAGTTTCCATAAAACTATGCATTAAAAGTAATGCAACAGTTACTTATCATTTTGAGCAGTTGTATCAATTGATAGTTAGATCATTGTTATACAGTCATCTCAGATATAATGTGTGAATTGCATTCTGAAATGGTTGTACTTGTTCACAATGTTCAGTTGTGTCATTTTGAACAGGTGATTTAGTCCAATGAACAAATGATCTTAGTGTTATGTGTACTGTATCCAAGCAATTGGAAAAAGTGTTTTGAAAAATGTGCATTTTGATCATCGGTTGTGAGTTTTGTGTCTAGCGTTTTGAAAAATGACATCAAGGTTCTGAAATTAGTGCCAAAGTGATTGTAAAAAACTATAAGCTGTTGTAGTCTTTTGAAGCACATAGAGGTGTGTGAGTCTCTTCACCATGTTAGTTGTGTAGCTGGCGGAATGTTTCCTCCCAGCCAAACACAACACAGAGCTGTAGTTCACAGGGCCAGGGCCAGGGCCAGCCACTCTGTTGTGTCAGACACTGTCACCTGTCAGACACACAGTGCTGAGCTGGCTGGCACTGCGTGCCAATGTGTGTGTGGGAGGTGAGGTGAGGTGGTGCGTGTGAGACACCGCAGAGTTGCTTGTGTCTGTTGATGTGACAAATTGCTGAGTTGTGTGGGTGTGTCTGTCAGTGGGAGATATGTGTGTGTGTGTGTGTGTGTGCGTGCATGCGTGGGTGCGTGGGTGCGTGCGTGCGTGGGTGCGTGCATGGGTGCGTGCGTGTGTGCGTGCGTGGGCACGTGTGGAACACTGCTGTGTGCTGTTGTTATGTGTTGATCTCCATCTGGAGTTGGGCGGCAGGTGTTAGTGATCAGCATGTGAGGCAGAAAGGGGCCTCAACGCAGAGCAGGCAGCCGTCTACAGAGGCACTCAAGTAAATAAAATCAAATTAGTGGCAAAACTCATTCTGCAGGCGGAGAACAACCACGCTGAGTATGGGGAATGCTCCACGGATGGATTTTGAAAATTAAATCTCTGAGAAATTCTTCCCTCCTCTCTCTCTGACATTCTCTCTCTTTAACTTCTCTCACCTTCATCTTTCTCCCTTCTTTACTCGCTCTCTCTTGCACACTCTTTCTTTCTTTCTCTTTCTTTCTTTCTTTCTTTCTTTCTTTCTCTCGCTCTCTCTCTCTCTCTCTCTCTCTCTCACTCTCTCTCTCTCTATCACTCTCTCTCTATCACTCTTCCTACTGCATGTCCTGACATCATCAACCCCCTCAGAAGAAAAGTCTTCTCTCTCCCTCTCTCTCTCCATCCCTTCCTCTCTCCCTCTCCTTCGTTCACGAGTGTCTCAGATGATAGCCTATCAATAGGTACTAACTGCAGTACACAGAGCCACTCCCCCCTCACTCTAACAGCCCACACGCTTAAGGCCACAACGACGTAGCTTAACAGCCATGCTCTTCATATGTGATGCACTATCTCCGGTTACTTATCGTCCTCCCTCCCTATGCGAATTCCTGCTGTCTCCATGTCGCACTAAACTAATTGTCTGATTTATGTACACTGTATCTCTATATTTTTCCAGAGGTTCTCTCCCAGCTCTTAGCTCTTAAACCCACTAGCTCTTATACCCCTCATATGCTCCTCTCCCCTCCCCTCCCTTGAGGTGTGTTGGAAATGGATTTATTGGTGCGTTCTAATTAAAGATTCCTGTTTTTTAATCAGAGATTAATATTTGGAAGCTCTGGTGGAATAATTAGGCTGATTTGCATGTGTGTAATCAGGGAAGCAGGACGCAGTCAACCAATCTCCTCCAGCTAATGTCTCAGGCCCCGCTCATAAACCCTTATATCAGCGGAACCCTACAAACCATTTATGTGTGTGTGTGTGTGTGTGTGTGTGTGTGTGTGTGTGTGTGTGTGTGTGTGTGTGTGTGTGTGTGTGTGTGTGTGTGTGTGTGTGTGTGTGTGTGTCTGAAGAAAAATCTACGCTAGCATAAATATACATATTTGGGGGGTATGTGTACAGTACCAGTCAAAAGTTTGGACACACCTACTCATTCATCCTACTAATTTTCTAAATTGTAGAATAATGGTGAAGACATCATAACAATGAAATAACACATATGGAATCATGTAGTAACCAAAAAAGGGTTAAACAAATCAAAATATATTCTTCAAACCGACAGAATTCAGAACGTGGCCGTTCTTAGAATGTTCTCCCTGTACAAATCAGAATCGTAGGATAAATAAAGGGGGCATATAAGCAGACAATGAAAGCTCTTGCATTATTCGATGATTACATTTCTCTAAAACAGGTTATAGGCTACATGTGCACCACTAAGTCAGAACAGTAGGCAAAATTAAGAGTGGTAAATAGATTAGGGTGAGGCACATGGGTTACTAACAGCTTACTACACAACATACACTTAGTATTACTTTCTTAGCTACAGTATATATATGTCATTTATGCAGCAGCATACAATACATTTTTGGACTCACCTTATTGTGCTGTGCTCACTTGAACAGGAAGGTGGCGCATCGGTCCTTCGTGGGCACATTTTGTCATTCAACCTTGTCATCAAAGTCTGGCATTCTCTGGATTTATGGTGCTTTCAAAACAACTGGGAACTCGGAAAAAAACAAGGTTGAATCATAATGACATCATTGATCTTCAGGTCGTATATTTAGAAAGAGGCCGGATTTACAATTACGAGTTGGATGACCGTTCAAAACGTGTTTTCCCAGTCAGAGCTCGTTTATTCCCGACTTCCCAGCTGTCTTGAACTCACTGAAGTCAAGTTTTCGTAGTTCCAAGATAACAGTTGTTTTGAGGGTGGCACAAATCATGCTTAATTGACAGCATGGCCGATGTTGAATGTTTATCATTTTAAACATGGAAAAGAGACACTTAATCCCAGATTTGGCACCACACAGCCACTCCACTAAATAGCAGGCTAGTAACTGCTTTGCAATGCTTTCAGTTAACGTTAGCCACTGTCACTAATTCCTTCAAAACCACTCATTGTTGAATTTGCAATTTCCAACTTGTGTAATGTTTATGTCCAATGGATGATGACCACCGATACGTTTTATCTATAATTTCTCTTCATTATTTATCTTCCTATGACAAGGATTAAAAAGGATTTGCCAGCAGATTGTCGACTTGATTCATGATGATGACTGCTAGCTAACATTTTATGATGTTGATGTTTACATGTTGATGTTGACATGATGTTGACATGATCAGTCCAATCAAAGCTACTGTACATATAATGTGATTTGACGTCATTTTATCTGTGGCCAATGACCTTGAGCCTTCTTGGTTGGGCACTTCTAATGTAACTCTATGGCAGCACCCAAGGGGCTACAATTTTGTAGCTCTCCCTTCAGACTTGGCGGTGACATAGTGTTCCTGTTAGTGACAGAACACTGAGCTAATCACGGCGCAGTGCTTCATATTTTCACATCCTCAAGTACCTTGTACCTCTGCACATTGGTCTAGTACTGGTACTTGCTGTATATAGCTCCACATTTGTCTAGTACTGGTACTTGCTGTATATAGCTCCACATTGATCTAGTACTGGTACTTGCTGTATATAGCTCCACATTGGTCTAGTACTGGTACTTGCTGTATATAGCTCCACATTGGTCTAGTACTGGTACTTGCTGTATATAGCTCCACATTGGTCTAGTACTGGTACTTGCTGTATATAGCTCCACATTGGTCTAGTACTGGTACTTGCTGTATATAGCTCCACATTGGTCTAGTACTGGTACTTGCTGTATATAGCTCCACATTGGTCTAGTACTGGTACTTGCTGTACATAGCTCCACATTGGTCTAGTACTGGTACTTGCTGTATATAGCTCCACATTGATCTAGTACTGGTACTTGCTGTATATAGCTCAACATTGGTCTAGTACTGGTACTTGCTGTATATAGCTCCACATTGGTCTAGTACTGGTACTTGCTGTATATAGCTCCATATTGGTCTAGTACTGGTACTTGCTGTATATAGCTCCACATTGGTCTAGTACTGGTACTTGCTGTATATAGCTCCACATTGGTCTAGTACTGGTACTTGCTGTATATAGCTCCACATTGGTCTAGTACTGGTACTTGCTGTATATAGCTCCACATTGGTCTAGTACTGGTACTTGCTGTATATAGCTCCACATTGGTCTAGTACTGGTACTTGCTGTATATAGCTCCACATTGGTCTAGTACTGGTACTTGCTGTATATAGCTCCACATTGGTCTAGTACTGGTACTTGCTGTATATAGCTCCACATTGGTCTAGTACTGGTACTTGCTGTATATAGCTCCACATTGATCTAGTACTGGTACATGCTGTATATAGCTCCACATTGATCTAGTACTGGTACTTGCTGTATATAGCTCCACATTGGCCTAGTACTGGTACTTGCTGTATATAGCTCCACATTGGTCTAGTACTGGTACTTGCTGTATATAGCTCCACATTGGTCTAGTACTGGTACTTGCTGTATATAGCTCCACATTGGTCTAGTACTGGTACTTGCTGTATATAGCTCCACATTGGTCTAGTACTGGTACTTGCTGTATATAGCTCCACATTGGTCTAGTACTGGTACTTGCTGTATATAGCTCCACATTGGTCTAGTACTGGTACTTGCTGTGTATAGCTCCACATTGGTCTAGTACTGGTACTTGCTGTGTATAGCTCCACATTGGTCTAGTACTGGTACTTGCTGTATATAGCTCCACATTGGTCTAGTACTGGTACTTGCTGTATATAGCTCCACATTGGTCTAGTACTGGTACTTGCTGTATATAGCTCCACATTGGTCTAGTACTGGTACTTGCTGTATATAGCTCCACATTGGTCTAGTACTGGTACTTGCTGTATATAGCTCCACATTGATCTAGTACTGGTACTTGCTGTATATAGCTCCACATTGGTCTAGTACTGGTACTTGCTGTATATAGCTCCACATTGGTCTAGTACTGGTACTTGCTGTATATAGCTCCACATTGGTCTAGTACTGGTACTTGCTGTGTATAGCTCCACATTGGTCTAGTACTGGTACTTGCTGTGTATAGCTCCACATTGGTCTAGTACTGGTACTTGCTGTATATAGCTCCACATTGGTCTAGTACTGGTACTTGCTGTATATAGCTCCACATTGGTCTAGTACTGGTACTTGCTGTATATAGCTCCACATTGGTCTAGTACTGGTACTTGCTGTATATAGCTCCACATTGGTCTAGTACTGGTACTTGCTGTATATAGCTCCACATTGATCTAGTACTGGTACTTGCTGTATATAGCTCCACATTGGTCTAGTACTGGTACTTGCTGTATATAGCTCCACATTGGTCTAGTACTGGTACTTGCTGTATATAGCTCCACATTGGTCTAGTACTGGTACTTGCTGTATATAGCTCCACATTGGTCTAGTACTGGTACTTGCTGTATATAGCTCCACATTGGTCTAGTACTGGTACTTGCTGTATATAGCTCCACATTGGTCTAGTACTGGTACTTGCTGTATATAGCTCCACATTGATCTAGTACTGGTACTTGCTGTATATAGCTCCACATTGGTCTAGTACTGGTACTTGCTGTATATAGCTCCACATTGGTCTAGTACTGGTACTTGCTGTATATAGCTCCACATTGGTCTAGTACTGGTACTTGCTGTATATAGCTCCTGTATATAGCTCCACATTGGTCTAGTACTGGTACTTGCTGTATATAGCTCCACATTGGTCTAGTACTGGTACTTGCTGTATATAGCTCCACATTGGTCTAGTACTGGTACTTGCTGTATATAGCTCCACATTGGTCTAGTACTGGTACTTGCTGTATATAGCTCCACATTGGTCTAGTACTGGTACTTGCTGTATATAGCTCCACATTGGTCTAGTACTGGTACTTGCTGTACATAGCTCCACATTGGTCTAGTACTGGTACTTGCTGTATATAGCTCCACATTGATCTAGTACTGGTACTTGCTGTATATAGCTCCACATTGGTCTAGTACTGGTACTTGCTGTATATAGCTCCACATTTGTCTAGTACTGGTACTTGCTGTATATAGCTCCACATTTGTCTAGTACTGGTACTTGCTGTATATAGCTCCACATTGGTCTAGTACTGGTACTTGCTGTATATAGCTCCACATTGGTCTAGTACTGGTACTTGCTGTATATAGCTCCACATTGGTCTAGTACTGGTACTTGCTGTGTATAGCTCCACATTGGTCTAGTACTGGTACTTGCTGTATATAGCTCCACATTGGTCTAGTACTGGTACTTGCTGTATATAGCTCCACATTGGTCTAGTACTGGTACTTGCTGTATATAGCTCCACATTGGTCTAGTACTGGTACTTGCTGTATATAGCTCCACATTGGTCTAGTACTGGTACTTGCTGTATATAGCTCCACATTGGTCTAGTACTGGTACTTGCTGTATATAGCTCCACATTGGTCTAGTACTGGTACTTGCTGTATATAGCTCCACATTGGTCTAGTACTGGTACTTGCTGTATATAGCTCCACATTGGTCTAGTACTGGTACTTGCTGTATATAGCTCCACATTGATCTAGTACTGGTACTTGCTGTGTATAGCTCCACATTGGTCTAGTACTGGTACTTGCTGTATATAGCTCCACATTGGTCTAGTACTGGTACTTGCTGCATATAGCTCCACATTGGTCTAGTACTGGTACTTGGTGTATATAGCTCCACATTGGTCTAGTACTGGTACTTGCTGTATATAGCTCCACATTGGTCTAGTACTGGTACTTGCTGTATATAGCTCCACATTGGTCTAGTACTGGTACTTGCTGTATATAGCTCCACATTGGTCTAGTACTGGTACTTGCTGTATATAGCTCCACATTGGTCTAGTACTGGTACTTGCTGTATATAGCTCCACATTGGTCTAGTACTGGTACTTGCTGTATATAGCTCCACATTGGTCTAGTACTGGTACTTGCTGTATATAGCTCCACATTGGTCTAGTACTGGTACTTGCTGTATATAGCTCCACATTGGTCTAGTACTGGTACTTGCTGTATATAGCTCCACATTGGTCTAGTACTGGTACTTGCTGTATATAGCTCCACATTGGTCTAGTACTGGTACTTGCTGTATATAGCTCCACATTGGTCTAGTACTGGTACTTGCTGTATATAGCTCCACATTGGTCTAGTACTGGTACTTGCTGTATATAGCTCCACATTGGTCTAGTACTGGTACTTGCTGTATATAGCTCCACATTGGTCTAGTACTGGTACTTGCTGTATATAGCTCCACATTGGTCTAGTACTGGTACTTGCTGTATATAGCTCCACATTGATCTAGTACTGGTACTTGCTGTATATAGCTCCACATTGGTCTAGTACTGGTACTTGCTGTATATAGCTCCACATTGGTCTAGTACTGGTACTTGCTGTATATAGCTCCACATTGGTCTAGTACTGGTACTTGCTGTATATAGCTCCACATTGGTCTAGTACTGGTACTTGCTGTATATAGCTCCACATTGATCTAGTACTGGTACTTACTGTATATAGCTCCACATTGGTCTAGTACTGGTACTTGCTGTATATAGCTCCACATTGGTCTAGTACTGGTACTTGCTGTATATAGCTCCACATTGGTCTAGTACTGGTACTTGCTGTATATAGCTCCATTCTTGTGTATTTTATTCCTCTTGTTACTATTTTTTAACTCTCTATCATTGGAAGGGCTCATTAAGCAAGCATTTCACAGTTAAGTCTACACCAGTTGTATTCGGCACATGTGACAAATAAAATGTGATTTGACACACACACACACACCACGTGTGGAACCAATTGATTACTTCTCCATTATGAGCAGTGCAGTGTGTTTGACATACAGTGGACCAGGTACATATGGCTTAGTTTATTTCTAAGTGGCCTTGTTGAGTGACCTGACCCCTGAACTATTAGCTTTTTCAACATACACTGTCCTGGAGATAAGACATGGTGAGAGACGGATGGATAGGAAGTGTATGGGTAGTAGTCAGAAGTCCACAGTGTTTTTCTACTGGTACTGAACGTCATCCTCTGCCCACTGTGTTCTCATATAAACAGTATGTGGTCCTGAACTTCCCACTAGCGTTAAGAAGTTTACCTTCCACATTCCCTGTGGGTTTATAGCCTAATTGCTTTAGCAGAGAGGAGGAAGAGTGTGTGTGTGTGTGTGTGCATGTGCGTGCGCACCCATGTGTGTGAGGTCAGAGAGGGATCGAATCCACACCACGTGATGTCATAACAGCATCTCATTGTGTAATTTGTTTTGTTTGTTCCAGGCGTTTCAGTAAAGCATCACTCAACACAAACAGTTATGCTGTGTGGAGATTTGGGTCGGGGTCAACAGGGTAATGGTCGAGCGGAGAAACTTCCATCGTCTTTCATCTTTGACGGTTATACACATTGTCTTTTATCTCAATCAGAATACAAGCCCAGTTTGTTTGCAGAACTGTGAAATGTTTGCAATTATTCTGAGAAATGAAGGACAATTTTCAGGGGTTCTAGAAAGGAGCTGTGTTGGACGATGGTAATTACTAGATAATGTTCATCTCATCTTTTTCCACTCCTCCCACTCTCTCCCCTCCATCTCTGTCTTTAACGCACATCTTTCCCTTTCTCATCCCTTCCTCTATCACGTGTGTCTGTGTGTCTGTGTGTCTGTGTGTGTCTGTGTGTGTAGGTGAGTGTGAGGCATAGGTTCTATGTCGGATCGATTAGAAAAGTTGTGTTTGTATGTGAGGGTCTTCTGAGTGTGAGAAGCCTTAGATGCCACTGTGATAGTTCAGGGTTAAGGTTGTGTACGTGTGTGTGCGAGCAAGCGAGCGTGTGCGTGTGGGTGTTTGTGTGTGTGTGCAGTACAGCGTGTGCGTGCGTGTGGGATTTCTTCTTAAGATTTTTAAGTGTGTGTCTGTATGGAGGTTGTTTTGTTTTTCTCTAAAGATTCATATTTGATATTTGTATTTAACTGTATACCTTTTGCAAGTACTTTACGCTTGTAAGAGTGTGTATTCTGCACACACTCTGTAGAAAGCCTCCTCATCCTCCCAGGACAGAGCCAGTGACAGTGACAGGACGTCATTCACACCGTCTCTACTCCCCGAGGGCCCTACTTCTTCAACAAACACTTCACCATGGCAACTGAAAGGTCACTCACTGGTCCGGGGGACGAACGACGGGACAGATAACATTGTCAGGGCAGGACCGGTGTCACCGACTAGGAAGGAAGCCTTTCAGAGATAGACCTCAGACACAGTATAAGAACAGAGAGATAGAAGCAGGGAGACAGGCTTACATCACTATCAGTCAGTATTTGCATACAGAGCCCAGGAGGAAAGTGGGCGGACAGCTCATATCTTCATGCGGTCATCCTCCTCCCTCCATCCTCCTCCCTCATTTTTCTTATTCTCTCTCTTTGTCTAAGACAAATCTGATACTGTGTTTTGAGTAGCGACCAGAATAGCACAGCAAGAGGATTGTCACGTCTATTCTTGCTCCTCCCCTCCGGCTCGCGACGTCGCCGGAATACTAACCACTGGTCCTGGGATTCATCATTACGCACACCTGACATCCTTCATTACGCACACCTGCAGATCCTCATGATTCACACCTGGACTCCATTACCTTCCTCATTACCTCCCCTTTATATGTCCCTCCCTTATGTTCATTCCTCAGTCGGTATTGTTTCCTGTTTTCATGCTATCTCGCCGCTGTCTTGTTTCATGTTTGTTGTTTAATTAAACATTTCACCTGCACCTGCTTCTTGACTCACAGCGTCAACGTTACAGAATACCAACTCAAACCATTGAAGCAGCAGGAAATTTGAATTTCTCTCAGACAGTAATTTTTTACATCCACATCATGACCAGCTGGCACAACTGGGATCGGCTATGGAGGAGGTTTTTTCGCAGTGTGCAATGTCTCAAACACACCCGGGATGTGTTGCCTTCATCCAGCGGAGGATACTCTACACCTAGTAGACCTAGTGAGCCAGTACATCAGCCCATTTGTCAACCCCCTAAAGTCAGCGATGCCCATTTATCCCTCCAAGATAAATATGATGGTACACCATCCAAATGCCGTGGCTTCCTACTTCAGTGCTCCCTCTATTTTTCGCATCAGAGGGGAGCTCCAACCACCGAGAGGTCCAAGGTTGCCACTGTAATTTCTTTGCTGACTGGGCGGGCATTGGAATGGGCAACTCCCATCTGGGAGAGAGGAGGGGAGGAGCTGGATTCTTATGAGGGGTTCATGGCTCTGTTTAAATGTATTTTTGATAATTCCCGGAGGGCAGAGGGGGAGGTGAGTGGCTACTGCAATTACGGCAGGGGAACCACACGGCTGCTGAGTACGCGCTCACCTTCCGGACTATAGCAGCAACCAGTGGATGGAACACGCTATTTAGAAGAGGTTTGTCTGAAGAGGTCCACACAGAACTGGCCTGTCGAGACGACAACCTCACCTTGGACGCACTCATTGTGATGGCCATCCGTCTGGATAACTTACTTTGGGAGCATCGGTACTGTCATAATTGATCTCCCTCCCTCAGTGAACACTCGGGATCAGAGCCTGAACCCATGGAGGTAGGGGTCACTCATCTCCCCACGGCGGAGTGCCACAGACAGATACAGCTGGGGCTCTGTCTGTACTGTGGAAAAGGAGGGCATGAACTCCGGAGGTGTCCGGCATGTCCAAATCCGGGATCCACAGAAGCAAAGGGACGGTCACGTGAGACTCCAGTGCCTAGGGCAGGAGTGAGTATTCCATCTCCATCGCTGTCTACTAGGACGTTTTTGGTGTCCATTACACTAGCTGACTATCCCTCATTTTCTGTGTCAACAGCATTAGTGGATTCCAGTGCAGCTGGGAACTTTATTGACCAGACCCTTGCCTCCTCTTAACATCAATTCATACCCGCTGTCCTCTCCTTTGCCGATTCAAGTCCTGTATAGTCGGCCTCTAGGATCCGGAACTGTCATCCACATCACTCAATCACTCACCCTCACCGTGGAGTCCACTCATCAAGAAAATATCCCCTTCTTCATCACCAGTGCACCAGTTCACAAGATCATCCTCGGCCTCCCTTGTCTTCATCGCCATAACCCTATCGTTTCATGGTCGAGGATGAGAATCACAGACTGGTCACCTGAATGTCGGAGGACCTGCTTCCCTGTCCCCTGTAGTTTCACGTCGGTTGAGAGTCCTGTGGATGCCCCACCATCCCGGAGGTATACCAGGACCTCCGGGAAGTATTCCCCAAGACCCGTGCCACCTGTCTCCCTCCTCATCACCCCTGGGACTGAGCCATCGACCTGCTTGCCGGTGCAATACCTCCGTGCAGACGCAACTACCCTCTGTCTGTGGCTGAGACCCAGGCCATGCAGGATTACATCCAATAGGCTCTCCAACAAGGTTTCATCCGCACATCCACTTCCCCTGCGTCGGCTGGTTTCTTCTTCGTGGACAAGAAGGATGGAGGGTTATGTCCATGCATTGACTTCAGAGGACTCAATGAACTGCTTCTACACCTGCATTGCTTGCTGTTTGGGGTTTTAGGCTGGGTTTCTGTACAGCACTTTGAGATATCAGCTGATGTAAGAAGGGCTTTATAAATACATTTGATTTGATTTGAACTTACCACAAAGTACCGGTACTTTCTCCCTCTGGTGCCAGCAGCCATCAAACAGCTCCGTGGGGCCCGGTTCGTCACCAAACTGGACCTGCGGAGTGCTTACAATCTCATCCGCATCCTGGAGGGGGATGAGTGGAAGACGGCGTTCAGCACAATGTATGGCCACTACGGGTACTTGGTGATGCCATTTGGCTTAGCCAATGCTCCATCAGTGTTCCAGGCATTCATGAACGAGGTGTTCAGGGACATGCTTGGACGCCAGGTGGTCGTGTATATCGAATACATCCTGGTCTACTCGGCTACCCTGGAGGATCACATTTCATGTTCGAGCAGTCCTGGAACGCCTCCTGTTCGTCAAGGCTGAGAAGTGCCAATTCAATCAGAAAGCTGTCTCCTTCCTAGGGTACCAAATCAGCCCGCAGGGAGTAAGGATGGACGACAAGAAGGTAGATGCGATTAGGTCATGGCCAGTCCCAACCACCATAAAGGGGTTACAACGGTTTTTGTTGTTTGCCAACTTCTACCGCTGCTTCATCAGGAACTTCAGCTCCGTCGGTGCCCCTCTCACCTCTCTCCTCAAGGTGGACCTTGTAGGTTGGTGTGGAGCCCAGTAGCCGACGAGGCCTTTCGTCGCCTCAAGGGATGATTCACCTCCGCCCTACTGCTTAAACACCCAGATCCTGCATTATCCTTTGTGGTTGAGGTGAACGCGTCAGAGGTGGGCGTGGAGGCAGTTTTGTCTCAACGACAGGGTAACCCATTGAAGTTGTATCTGTGTGCATTCTTCTCTAAGAAACTGTCCCCCGCAGAGAGGAATTACGACGTCGGCGATCATGAGCTCCTGGCAGTGAAGTTTGCATTAGAGGAGCGGAGACACTGGTTGCAGGGCGCCAAGGAACCTTTCATCATCTTCACCGACCATCGGAACCTGGAGTACATACGGACAGCGAGGAGACTGAATCCGCGCCAAGCCAGGTGGGCACTTTTCTTCACCAGGTTCAACTTCACGCTGACCTATCGCCCAGGTTCTAAGAACATCAAGGCCGATGCCCTGTCCCGTATCGACAATTTGGGAGAGGGTCCTGTCCAGAGTGCACCTATTATGTGGACATCCGCCAGGCTTCAGAGAGGGAGCCCGCACCCCTGAACTGTCCACCTGAGCGCATTTACGTTCCCACAGGGTTAAGGGATCGGCTGCTGACCTGGGCACACACAGCTGTTGTCGTTGGACATCCAGGTATTTCTTGCACCATCCACTCCATCGCTGAGAAGTTTTGGTGGCCCACCTTGGCACAGGATGTAACTTGTTATGTCAACTCCTGTTCCGTATGTGCCCAAACCAATTCCCCCCGGAATGCACCAGCAGGGAAGCTCCTGCTGCTTCCCGTGCCTCAGCAACCCTGGTCTCATCTCTCCATTGACTTTGTAACCGATCTCCCCTCCTCTGACGGTTTCACCACCATTCTGGTGGTAGTGGATAGGTTTTCTAAGTCATGTCGTTTAATCCCTCTTCCTGGTCTCCCCACTGCTCTCCAGGTCACTGAGGCAATCTTCCAGCAGGTCTTCCGGTGTTATGGCCTTCCGGAGGACATTGTCTCCGACTGTGGCCCCCAATTCACATCATGAGTATGGAGGGCCTTCATGGAGAAGCTCGGGTCACGGTCAGCCTCACTTCTGGGTACCGGCCTCAGTCCAACAGGCACGTGGAGAGGATGAAGCAGGAGCTGGGGAGGTTCCTGAGGAGTCACCGTCAGGACCGAGAGGTTGAATGGGCACAATTCCTTCCATGGGCAGAGTACGCCCAGAACAAGCTGTGTCCCTGCTCCACTGGGTTGACCCCCTTCCAGTGTGTTCTGGGTTTTCAGCCGGCCCTGGCCCCGGGGTCCAAAGCTTCTGTGGTTGATGAGTGGTTGCAGCGCGCAGAAGAAGTGTGGAGTGACACGCATGTGAGACTCCAGCGCGCCATCCATCGTAAAAAGGAACAGGCAGACAGCCACCGCAGTGACACCCCTGTGTTCCACCCTGGGGATAGCGTCTGGCTCTCTACCAGGAATCTCCCACTCTGCCTGCGCTGCAAGAAAGTGAGCCCCTTGTTTGTGGGGCCGTTCAAGGTTCTCCGGAGGGTAAACGAGGTAACGTATAGGTTACAGTTGCCCAGTCACTATCATATCTCACCCTCATTTCATGTCTCCATTCTCAGGCCGGTGGTTCCTGGTCCCCTAGCTGATGCTGTTCCCCACAACCTCCCCTGAACTTCGAGGGGAGTCCGGCGTATGCCGTCAGATCCCTTCTGGACTCCCGGCGTTGTGGGGACCGGCTCCAGCATCTGGTGGACTGGGATGGGTATGGCCCAGAGGAGCAGTGTTGGGTTCCGGTGGAGGACATTCTGGATCCCAACATCATCCGTGATTTCCACCTTCGCCGCCCGGACCTAACCGGTCTTCGTCCTCGGGTTCGCCCCCCTGGTTGGCACCGTCCTGCGGCAGGATCCGCGCGTCAGAGGAGGGGTACTGTCACGTCTACTCCTCTCCTCCGGCGCCCGACATCGCCGGAATACTAACCTCCAGTCCTGGGAGTCATTATTATGCAGACCTGGCATCCTTCATTACACGCACCTGCAGATCCTCATGATTCACACCTGGACTCCATTACCTTCCTCATTACCTCCCCTTTATACGTCCCTCCCTTATGTTCATTCCTCAGTAGGTATTGTTTCCTGCTTTCATGCTGTCTCGCCACTATTACGCTGTCTTGTTTCATGTTTGTTGTTTAATTAAAAGTTTTACCTGCACCTGCTTCTTGACTCAAGGCATCATCGTTACAAGGATAATGTGGGTTTGGTTACAGGAAACATTGATTAAGTGAAGAATCGGTAGGCAACGACCCCGCAAGAACCACAATGTGGTAAAATGGGAAACAGGGGGATGGCGCGTTCGACTTAACAATAACAGTGACTGTTTTTGTTCTGTTGATGAATTCATTTTTTCTTCTTTCCATTATTTGAGAAAACAGATGGAGAGCATGAAAGAACCGCATGCTGTTTGAAATAACAAGGGAGAGAAATATATGGTATGTGCTGAACTTGAGTATGGACGTATCTCATCATAAAAACCAAGGCACCAAAATAATGATTTCCTTTAATTTCCCTACAGACACTTCAAAACAGAAGAACAGACATTCAAATCATATTTGACAGAAAATAACGAGTGTCAGTCCAAAATAAAAAACGACAGTATGTCAGTACTCTTTGCTCGGCTGAGAGGATACTGGAGTAATAAATAAATGTTGGCCTACTAAAGAGTCACATCGTTATGTCTGTTTTCTCCCCCTGAAGGTGTCAGCGTCTGTCTCTACCTTAACGCTGTGTTCTGCTGAGATGTGAGAGGTCGAGTTGACCCCACCATGAAGAGGCCCATGAGGAGGAACACCAGGTAATAATATTATGAGCAAATGGCCCATCTGAGAGTGCCTGCTACCTGCAGATGCCTGAGATGAGAGGTACTGAGAAAGTGGGTGGGTGGGGAGGGAGGGAGAAAGAGAAAGAGACATGTTCCAAGCATGTTAGATCAATCATGTCACACCAGTGACTCCAGTAATCTTACAATGGGAGGAAGGAGAGACGCATTGCATTTCAGATAAAGCTTGGAATAGTTTAATTAACAACATGCTCTCTACACATGCTCAGGTGGAGTCCTGCTACACACATCCCTGTGGATATTCCGGGTCAGGGAATGGCAGCATGGAGACACAAAGTAAGCATGAAAGAACCTGTTTGGATTGACATGAAGAAGAGAATATATCAAAGGAAAAGACCCGGAGCGCCGGGAACAGAATAGGAATCTCTGGCCTCCAAGGGAAGGACTCATCCACCCATCCCCCATATTGGATTTACATAAATTCCACAAAATCACCAGGAGATACAATCTTGTGTGGTTCTCTGTTACGGGGTCACTGCATTTGAATGGAGATCTACTTGAGAGTCAGAGTAGCAGAAGAAAAAAAAGCTTTCCATTTTCCAGTTGTCATGCAATACATAGCTTAAGTGGGTTGGCTCCGCAAAGTCAGTCGTGACAGGAAAATGCCAGGCTTTCTGCACCATTTATTGAAAATAATGATAGTGGCAACAAAAATACGATTTAGAGGTCACTTCCCCATGGCCTGCGTTCATCCAGTCACTCGCCCTATTTAAAGACCAAGATGGCCTCTTATTCGCAGTAAATCCTGATCTGAAGTAGCGAGCTGGGATAATGGTCATAGAGAACAATCATGTCACTTCTCTCCTTTTGTAATTGAGAGAGCTGTAGAATGCTGTCCACTCAATCTAGCAGTAGTGCTGCCACATCTGGCATAGGCTAATTCAATTACCATGAGGTTGTAAGTAGCAAGAACATTTCCCAGGACATAGACATATCTGATATTGGTAGAAAGCTTAAATTATTGTTAATCTAACTGCACTGTCCAATTACAGTAGCTATTACAGTGAAAGAATACCATGCTATTGTTTGAGGAGAGTGCACAATTTTGAACATGAAAAGTTATTAATAAACAAATCAGGCACATTTGGGCAGTCTTGATACAACATTTTGAACAGAAATGCAATGGTTGATTGGATCAGTCTAAAATGTTGCACATACACTGCTGCCATCTAGTGACCAAAATCTAAATGGCACCTGGGCTGGAATAATACATTATGGCCTTTCTCTTGAATTTCAAAGATGGTACAAAGAAAAATATAAAGAACGGTTGGTTTCTTCTTTGTATTATCTTTTACCAGATCTATTGTGTTATATTCTCCTACATTCCTTTCACATTTCCACAGACTTCAAAACGTTTCCTTTCAAATGGTACCAAGAATATGCATATCCTTGCTTCAGGGCCTGAGCTCCAGGCCGTTCGTTTTGGGTATGTCACTTTAGGGGAATTTTATTATTATATTTTTTTTTTTAAAGGGGCTGATCCTTATTAAATCTTAGGTGTGGAAATGTGCTTAAACCAAAGACTGTGGAAACTATTTAGTTCATTATCTCTACTTGAACCTCATGGGCTGACCAACAGTGTTTTAAATAGTGATTAAAGACAGTGTCAAGCACAGCAGCAATCTCTTGTCTGACAGGGCTTTAGATAAAGATGTAATTACGGAGTTAGTCCTCTTACAGGTCCATAGCATCAGGTAATTAGACCAATAGAAAATGTATTATCTATTTAAACATATTTGATTATATTTAAGGCCAATAGTTATTAGTCTGTAATGGACGACTGAAATATTATACAGTACTTTGAACTGTTTTGAACCTGGCCCTTTGAATGAGTGTTTTTAAATAAAATGCTTTGTTGCTAAATAATTGCTTGCCACAAGGTTGTATTTAAGAAACTGGTCCTAACATGTGAGCCCATCTCCATTCTGTCCAGTTCATTAACAGTGATTCCCGCAGCAGTTTACGACAGATTCACATGAACTAACAGGAGAGAGCATATTTAGCTCACCTCATCACAAGAAAAATGCCCATATTTGCTATTTTAATAGCGAGAATAAAGGCCAGTCTCTTCTAAACGTAACATGCAGAGACGTGAATAGGCTATTTCTGTCAGTGTATTTTGGCAGCTGCGTGTACCACCAACTTATTGCTTCATTCAGCGAGTTCACCGAAGGTGAATGAAGCTTTGGAAAGAGAGATGTGACTTTATTGGTTAGCTCTATAAGCCAACATGATCAGTTTTCATGGGGACGGCACATAACATTTGTTGTGTTGAAATATATTCATTAATGTGGCCATAATGTTAACAGCTCTTATAAAATAAGCATTAGTGAGATCTTTAAAGGATGCTTACGCAATCCTGCATCCAAATAGACTGTCTCTAAACTTCTACTCCTCACATGCACCTACCATATCTAACCCATCTCTGTTCCCCCAAGTCTCGTCATCACTCGGCTATGGGAAGCCTGGAAACCGAGATATCTGTCTCACTACTGTCTGCAAGTAGACTTAGGCCTAGATTCAATCAGGTTGAGCGTTAACCAGCGGTAAACAGCGTAGGTCGACATCCGCATAGCAGATGTTTTGGCGGTGTTGGAGTTGTAACTGTGGTATGAGCTGACATATCGGTGAGCGGCTGCTGCTGTGTCACAAACCACTCCCTTCAATATTATCCCTACCACGCTAGAATAAGGAGTCTCAAACGTCATGTTTTCATGGATTTGGATGGGTGATTTATGGCCTATCAGTTTAAATTGAGTGTTTGAACTTTTAACACAGCTGCATGGAACTTGTTGGACTATAGTTGGGTGTGGTTTCGTTGCATCCAATGGTAGTGTCTGCGATAAGGTAACACAGCGATCTGCTTGTGGATTTGATAGCTCTAAAGCAGTTCCACCTCCGACAGCGCCAAAACAACCGGATGTCAATCTGATTTGAATCTAGCCCCCCCCCTCTCTCTACCCCCTCCCTGTAGATAGACCCAGGTAAAGGGATTATGGTCAGCTGCACAGGTGGGTTATTCACTCAGCCTTGTACTTTAAAAGTGGAATGAATGGCTTCTTTCCTCATCTCCTCTCATCACAGATAGGTGAGAGGATAGGATAGGTTAGGTAGTAGGAGGATTGATATTTTAGATCACTGGTCAGTGTGATCATGAAGGAAAGGAGGCATGTCAATATTGGGACTAGGCTTTAGATGAGCCTTCATAAAGCCGTAATAACTCCTACATAAATGATTTAGAAATAATTTACAAACACATGCCATGCTATAGGCTATAAGAGATAGGTCTACATGTTGCTATGCAAAATGTAGCATATGCAACCCTTTATATAGCCTAGTCTTTGTATATCATTCACATGTTCCTTTTGCTTCTCTAGTTCTATGTTCCTTTTGCTTCTCTTCTTAAAGTAGACCAAATGCCTTTCCCAGTGAAATATCAATAGTAAATCAATGTCCTGTCCTTACTGATGCGTTCAGAAAACTGTGACTACTGTGGGCGGGTGCGGTGGGCGCCGGTCCTATCATGTGGTACAGCGATTTATTTATTTTCCGCTTGTACTCCGGTAGGCTGCGCTGTGCCCGCGCACCACTGCCCCCCCCCCCCCCCCCCCTCCAGAAACACTGCACGATAGTAGATATTAAGCACATTGCCGAGTGGAGGCTAGTGCAACGCGGGCTACTGCTGCTGGACTGATCCCCGTGCGTTCCTTTACAACTTCTATGGATACTTCAAAGTAGCTAAGAGTTTCGCCAAAGCGGATTTACCACAGAATGGAAGGGTAAGTTTTATTCGTTTCAAATAAATGAATGAAGCATTTTGCTGCAGAAATCGAGAGTGAAAGTCGGTTGCAGTAACCTAGTCATTCATTAGCTAGCAGCCGAGCTAGTCCTATTCATTGAACCCGATGCTGAGAGTGAATGCGGTGCGGGAGCTTGCTTGGAATGCGGTCAACTGATTTGGAGGGTTGCATTTGCAGGTTTTTAAACAGCACAGTATGCGTTTGATGGGAGGGCAGGGAGAGAGTATAGATCCGCTAAATATTAACCACTACAACAGTGGCTTTTCATCAATACTTGCCCTCTAGCCCCCTCGCATTTGGTTTCGTTGATCGCTGATTTAAATTTCTATGACAAGCGGGTCGATATTATGCAGCCTGGAGGGTAGATAGACACTCTTTGCAGGTTGCGACACTAGATAGGTTTCTCCAGGCGACGCGAAAGGGAAAGTTGTTGGGATGTTTTTTCACCGTATTTGTAAATACGGTTAGCTGGAGGAAATTGATGTTCAAATGCCCAGGACAGTGTCCCAGCCACGAAGAGAATTGCAAGCTTGGGTCAGAACTCAAGTCGGCGGCGGCGGCGCAAACCCGGAGCAATAAATCTGACATCGTCAGCATCGTGCAGGAGCGGAATCAAGTTTAACGATGCATCTACGGGGATACAAAGCCTGTACCGAACATAACCCCTAAATTAAACACCAGTTAGTGTAAATGATAAATGTGTCTACGTATGTCATATGATGCATTTATACATAACCCATGTCACAACATGAAATGATGGGATGCAGGTGCTTCTCCCCCCATATTCCTACTCAATTAGAATAAGGAAAAATGGATCGTAATGGCAGGAAAATAGGGAGCTTGCCATGAAGGCTTTCATGCAGGGAAACGTGATGTTTTGAAAGGAAAACAAAGTAGTTTATGTATAGAATAACACCAACATGATTCTCTATTAATAATAATTAGACTGATAGCAGCCTAACCCATGGTTTTGCAAAAGCCCACATAGCGGCTTGTGTAGGAGTACTTGAGTGCGAGCCACTTTTTATCCAGCGACATTGCTCGCTCTCTTTTCCGGGTATTGGAATAAAAAGCTTGAGCTTGAAATATTTTGCACATACCACGAAGCCCAGTGCCCCAGAAAATAACAATTGGCTTGCACTGCAGCAAAGTATTGTTGAATGAATGGATCAAGTGGTATTATCTTAGCCACGCTGTAAGTATAAGCACCACACCACACAGCTTGCCCGAGACTGGAATGTGGGCACCAAAATATTAGATATTTCTTCATCACAACTGGTGCCATATGCCACGAGCTGATGCCTGGCTGTGCGGCCCCTAACGTTCTTCAAACCAAGCTCTCCCAATTCAAAATGCAAAATATGTGTTAGTGACAGTCTGAATCGAATTGATGCAGGTAGGACACATATATGGACAATGCATCTATGACGTTAAGAAGAAGAAAAAAATATATCTGCTCTCGAAATTGATAGTTTACAAACTCAGCAGCCATGATGGACAAAGTACAATTTAGTTATCGACATGGTGTACGCAAATAGACAGACTAACGCACAGGCGTCTGTCTGTCCATCTGCTTCAGTACCCGGTGGGCGTTGAGCATGAAGAACATTAACTGTGTCTGTGTGTGTGTGTGTGTGTGTGTGTGTGTTTTAATGAAGGCTGCGTGCGTCCCTGTGAGCGCGCGCATGTGAGGATATTTTTCCTGGGCGGTTTTATGGTGGTTATAAGGGTTGTTATATTGTGGAACTATTCATTCCAGCCTTGTTTAGCGTATCAGCAGAATTGTGCCGACGGTTTGTGGGGAGGAGTCGCAATTATCCATGAAATAACTATTAATTCAGAGTTTCTCTGGGAAAATGATCCTAGTGCAGTAGAGCATGGAAATTCTGCATATCTTGTTGAGACTAAGAGGGTTACTGTTTTTCTCTCTCTCAGTGTGTGTGTGTGTGTGTGTGTGTGTGTGTAACAACTAAGATCTCATTGTCTGACTTCAGTATTTTTCAAGGGGGAGATAAACGGTTAAGTTTAAGCATTCATTCCAATTGGTTAAGTTAAGGGTTATGGTTTGAGATAGGGTTAAAACAACTCAACGGTCAAGTTAAGGCATTCATTCTGAAAGGTGAAGGTAAGGGTCAACTTTAGGCATTCATTCTGAAAGGTTAGGGTAGGGGTTAAGGTTTGGAGTAAGGTAAAACAAGACAAAAAAAAAACTATTGCCTAGCAATGGAATTGAACCTGCGATCTTACAACGGCCTAGCAAGCCGTGAGCTTACAACGGCCTAGCAAGCCGCGGGCTTACAACGGCCTAGCAAGCCGCGGGCTTACAACGGCCTAGCAAGCCGCGGGCTTACAACGGCCTAGCAAGCCGCGGGCTTACAACGGCCTAGCAAGCCTCGGGCTTACAACGGCCTAGCAAGCCGCGGGCTTACAACGGCCTAGCAAGCCGCGAGCTTTCAACGGCCTAGCAAGCCGCGAGCTTTCAACGGCCTAGCAAGCCGCAAGCTTACAACGGCCTAGCAAGCCGCTGGCCTACTTCATGGTATTAGCGCTCACCGTTGCCCCTAGTGGTCAGTATTGAAGGCCCTACGTCCCCTGGATGATCGTTGAATATCAGGTGTGACCTGGCTTGTGTGTGTGTGTGTGTGTGTGTGTGTGTGTGTGTGTGTGTGTGTGTGTGTGTGTGTGTGTGTGTGTGTGTGTGTGTGTCTCGCTATATATGTGTGGTTGTGTGCGCTTTACTTTTGACTCTCTCTGTCTCCATCGGTGTGAGCGTGTGCGTTCTGTGCGTTTTGCTTATTGATTGCCCGCTCCGCTCTCCAAGAGGGAGGCAGGGACATGGCGTCTCACCTTTCGGCAGGTGAGTGGCGAGCCAGGCAGGCAGGGCAGGTCGCCAAACAGCTGTCTGTTGCCTTGCTCTGTCGGGTTGCGTTACACCGCGTTGCTTCCCCCTCTGGTTCCTCCACCTGTTTCCCCACACAGACACACAGTAATGTTGGTCTGATTGGAACCCAGCCTGAGCCCGGAGCTCTGAGCCCGGAGCTCTGAGCCGTACCGTGTTATAATCTTCCTGCCTGGTGCTGCAAACTGAAGTCTGATTCAGTGAATGACCTGTCAGCCTCAGGTGGTTCAGTGGTAAGCAGCCTGCCAGTATTGACTGCCAGATGCAGCCTCACAAGGAGAACTCACTCGGCCCCCCTCCCCTCCTCTTCTCCTCTGCTCTCCCTTTCTCTCCACTCTATAGACTGGGCTAAAATGCTCCCACCCGCCACTCCTACTCCTCTCTCTCTCTCTCTCTCTCTCTCTCTCTCTCTACTCCTAACCCCCCCTTCTCCACCTCCCCTCCCTGCACGCTACTGCGCTAAAGGCTGGGCTGGAATGCCTCCACCTTCACCTCCCTCCTTCTCCTCCTCCCTTCTACTCCTCCTGACCCCCCTACCTTCATCCCTCTCTCTCCTTCATCTCTCGCTCGCTTGGCTCCCGGGGGTTGATGAGCGTCTGTTCGTGCCAAATGCCAACACTGTGGAGTGACCCCCCTTTCTCCCTGTGTGCGAGGAGGAGGATCTCTCTCAAGCTTCTCTCCCTCCCCCTCTTCTCTTCAGTGCGGAGGGGGACGGCGGCTGTTGTGTCCCACAGTTTGTGCTATTGTGTTTGTGTGTGTGTGTGTGTGTGCACACTGCCGCACTTGTGCCATTGTTCTCTGCAACTGCTGGAATGCACTCTCTCTCTTTCTTTATTTCTCTCTCCTGCTCCTGTCCCTCATTCCTCACGTTCAACTCCATTACTATGCAATGATAATGCTATTAATGAGGTCCTATGTATGTAACAACATGTGAATACAAAAATAGTATCACTACACAGGTATAAGAGCAAATGAATGTAAAGTGTTATCCAGTAGGGTAATCTGATTCTAGATTTGTGATCAGAGATAGTCATGGCTGGAAGGTTTTACAGCCTCTAGAATGCTTAGCTCTGTAAGATATTATGAGTTTATGACTGAGCCCAAGGTTTTTCAGTAGTGGTTTGGTGTTTGTTGTCTTTTATGATTTTATGATCCTTTTTAGTCGCTGTTGGAGTCAGCCAATTATCTCTCTGGGATGGCTTTCCAATCCAACACTCATCTGAGGTGTGACAGTGACATGACAGCCAGACAAGTGTGTTTCATATCTGTTACATGGCATGTTACAAGTAGTGGCAAACGGTGTCAAATTCAATTGTAGCCAAATGGAGTAAGCTATTATTTCCTTGTTGTTCAGTTGGCTGATTCTCATGTGATGGATGTCTTCGCTCTGTATGCATCGGTGTGATTGTGTTTGTGTTTGTGTTTGTGTTTGTGTGTGTGTGTGTGTGTGTGTGTGTGTTGAAGCCATGGTATTGGTTTGCTTGTCATCTAGCCTATGTAATAAGACTTTATGCAGCACTGTGCAATAGCCCAATTGAAGATAGAAGAGTGTGTCTGTGTGTCTTTCTCTGAATGTGTGTGTGTGTGCATCCGCCTGTGTGTATCTGTCTGTGTGTGTATCCCTCACCCTCCTCACCACAGAGTTTAATTTAAGAATCAGAGAGCACTGGTTTGGGAATAGTTCCCACTGCAGGGAATTGACTTTTGGACAGAGAAGCAGTGTACCTTACAATCTCCAAAGGCAGGCCTGGTTAAATAATGATGCCTAAATTATATTAGCAAAGCTACAATTATTCACAAGTAATGACTTATGTCAGCTTTCGTAATGGCTTGAGGGAAAATA
Source organism: Salmo trutta (assembly GCF_901001165.1). Lineage (NCBI taxonomy): Eukaryota > Metazoa > Chordata > Actinopteri > Salmoniformes > Salmonidae > Salmo > Salmo trutta. The sequence continues at coordinate 32,134,983 of NC_042982.1, forward strand.
AATGAGACTGTTTAATTGACGTTTTCTGCTCACTCCGCCAGCAGTTCATCTCACTGGGTGTGTGTTTGTGTGTGTGTGAATGAGGAAGATGAGTGTGTGCCTGACTGTGTGTGTGTCTGCCTCTGTGTGTGTGTGTGTGTGCGTGTGTGCGTGCGTGTGCCTGTGTGAGAGTGTGTGTACGTGGAGAATTACAAAGGAGTAAAAAGGATTCCTCTCTATGTGTGAATAAATGGCACACTCTAAATGAATAGCAGTGGACATGATTTAACATGACAAAGAGATTACTGGTAATTATTCCATTGGCTGATTGTTGGTCAGGTCTTCTATAGAAAGGACCTTTATTTGAATACAGCAATTCATTTGCTGCTGTTGGATGTGATAGAGGAGATCCTCTGTATTTTGGTATGTTCATTTCCTGTTGTGATGGATCATGAAAGTTGGGTTCTTGCTGAGATGGAGAGAATGTGAAAAAAGGAAACGAATGCATTGGTGACGGTAGTGCTGTTTAGTGTTATTCTTTGGGCTATTGGGGCGTCCTCTAGAACTGAAGTGATAGGCTATACCCTCATAGGGACATTAAGGAAACTAGAAAGACACAAGAGAATACTAATGAAGGGGGAACTGGGAGTGTACAATATTGAGAGTGAAACACACTATGACTACCAGTCAGCATGATGCATAGACACACCTCGGCCTTGCCACCCTAACCCAGTATCCAGCATGTGTTGTAGTGCCAGTGGAGCGCTGTGCAGACAGCATGGCGTGACGTGATGCAGTGTTGCCCAATCAAGCAGTATTCCTTTCATGCTCCTGGGTGCCCTGCCATGCCATGGTGCTCCCTGGCTGACTGGCTGACTGACGTGCTGGCTGGTTGACTGATTGACTGACTGGTGCCAGGGCAGAGTGGTATCGATCATCTTTGCCTCCATGACGTTGTGTGTCCCTGCCTCCCTGATCACTGGAGCCCAGTCCCTGTCCCTGTGTCTGGGGCAGGGGAGCAGGAGGGCAGAGAGACATGGAGACAGGGATAGGGGGGCAGGAGCACAGGGAGACAGGGAGATAGGCGCAGGCGGGCAGGGGAGCAGGGGAGCAGGAAGGCAGTGGTCCAAGGAGACAGGGATAGGGGGGCAGGAGCACAGAGAGACAGGGATTTAGGGGCAGGCTGCAGAGTCTGGCCTGTCAATCACACAGCAGACTGGACCAGCAGGGCACCACCAGTGGGTACTAGTGGGCAAGCCTGGAGATTTGAACAGCTATTAAATTACCTTTTCTTTTACAGATGTAGGATCTTATTTTGATCACTCTGTTGCAACAGAACTTGTAAAACGTGTAGTGTATTTGATGTTTAAAATGGCTTCTGAAGTTTGTAATTTCCATTTTTGTAATTTCAGAATTTTACCTTACGAATAAAATGTATCAACCCCTACAAAAATGTACATTAATTATAACCCACATAATAATTCACATTTCCTGTTGCTGCAGGATTATTGTCCTGCTGTAGCAAATTGGCTCAAATTAAGATCCTACATCTGTAGGTCGCTACCGGTATATAATTGCAATTTTACAGAGTTTTCCCTTTGATTTCTTTCTTTGGAGTGCGAAGGCCAGGGCCGTAGCTACATATGAGGACACCGAGGTCCGGATCTCGTTAAAGTTTTAAAATAATAAAATAAATACAAAAAATATATATTTATATATATAGTATATTTTCAGGGTCTCAATTTACTGTTGAGAGCTGAAATAGTAGAAAACAAAAGGTGCAATTTGGAAACTTGGTTGTGCATCAGCAGGTTTCCTCTTGTTATACTTTATGCCACTCACTGACAGTCACTCAATTATCCCATGTAGTTTAACATTTTTAGATCGGTAAATTAGTGTAGTTAGTCTAGCCAGCTATCTAATCATGGCCGAATTACTGACCGTTCACGCAGGGCACGTGCCCAGGGGCACTGACCTCTAGGGGGGCCCCATTGATTTTGTTAGTCACTCTCACTCAGATATCATGTTCACATGGCATAAGTCATGCAAAATATGTAGAATTGTGAACATTTTCTTTTAAAACTGCAACAACAACAAAAAGTTCTGTAAAGCAGACGCATTTGTTTACCTTTTGTTAATAAAATACTTGTTCTGCTAACAGATCCCTCTGTACGTATTAAATTATAGTTTTAAGCACCAATCCTGGTGCTGAATTAATGTGAGTTAATGTGTAACGGCTAATTGTATAGCTAGTAGGCTAGGCATTTGTAGATCGACTGAGGTGACTGAAGTGACAGTAACCAATGTGATAATGTCTGGGGTAATTTTTGCTTGTTTTTGCTGTTCTATAAATAGCATTTTGGACCTGATGTTCTGTTGAGGAATAGTTAGCCTTGCTGCCAAGCCATATGCTAGTGACAGAGAGAAAGCCACTGCCTCTTTTCCCTAAATGGGACCTAGGCCTAGTGCTTGTACTCAGTGCTTAAGTTCCATGTCGGTTTTCTTTGTCTCTGCTGAAGGTCAGAGCAGGCTCACCTGAAAATTTAAACCCTTTTTGAAGCCATATATTTTATGTGTGTTTTTCCAGTCGAGTGAGAAATGCCTGCCATTCCTATTATTTGAGAAAAATGCTTTCCTGTAATAATTTACTTTTCTCGCTCGGCGCACTCACCGTGCATTCAAATTATGCTGATAGGTCTGTCGAACAGTGAGTCAGAGGAAACACATGGCCTCCTGCCACCTGCCGCTTATCAACTCTACAGTATGTGGTGTAATTTACTTTGCCGTGCTGAGCCCCTCTCCATAAACTGCACCGACAGAGGCTTGAAAATGGCAGGGCTTTACTTCTGTTCCCCCGGTGTTGAGCTATAGATTCTAGAACACTGGTGTTGAGCTATAGATTCTAGAACACTGGTGTTGAGCTATAGATTCTAGAACACTGGTGTTGAGCTATAGATTCTAGGAACACTGGTGTTGAGCTATAGATTCTAGAACACTGGTGTTGAGCTATAGATTCTAGAACACTGGTGTTGCTAGCGACCATAACGAATGGCCACAGTTTTTTTTTGATCGCGTTCAGCTCGATGATGCAGTGTCAGACAAACTGCTACTAACTTCTGCTCTTTTTCTTCAAACATGGCCCCGGTTGTCACCAGACTACTCAATCAACCCGGTCGGGGGGGGGGGGCTGCCCGGCCATTCCCTCCTTCTCCTAACTGTAGATTCATTCCATTTTTGATAGATGTTGTTGTTTAGAGCAAGAGACCTTGTCGCCCCGGAATAGGAAAACAGTCCATTTAAAGTGTAGCGTGGGGTTGGGATCGATAGCTCGTTAGAGCGCTGTTTGATGAGCTTCTGTGGGAAGGTAATTTCAGCTATAAAGCGTCTGGAATGGAACCACTGCCCCACCACATTCTCTTCTCTCTCTCTATTTTCCTCTCCCTCTCTTTCCCTCCCTCTCTTTCCCTCTCCCTCTCTTTCTAGCTTGCAGATGTTGGCGAATCAAAAAAAGCATTGATTGGTTGCGCATGCTTTCTCTTTACTGGCCTGCTGCTGCTCAGACAAGATGATGAGATAAACTGACTGTGTGTGTTTCCTCACTACTAGTTCCCTTGGGGCAGTGAGCAGCAGGCCTGTACAGACCTACAGGGGGAGAGACTGCTCAGTCAGCCAGTCTACCTAGCTCGGTGTCTTTGTGTTAGTTGTTTTTTTAGCCTTTATTTAACTAGGCAAGTCAGTTAACCTGTCTGGGGTATGTGGGACGATTTCGTCCCACCTACGTAACAGCTACTGATATTCCAGTGGCGCGATTTTTGAATCGTTAGAAATACTATTACTTCAATTTCTCAAACATATGACTATTTTACAGCTATTTAAAGACAAGAATCTCGTTAATCTAACCCCACTGTCCGATTTCAAAAAGGCTTTACAACGAAAGCAAAACATTAGATTATGTCAGCAGAGTGCCCAGCCAGAAAAAATCAGACAGCCATTTTTCAAGCTAGCATATCATGTCACATAAACCCAAACCACAGCTAAATGCAGCACTAACCTTTGATGATCTTCATCAGATGACACACCTAGGACATTGTGTTATACAATACATGCATGTCTGTTCAATCAAGTTCATATTTATATCAAAAAACAGCTTTTTGCATTAGCATGTGACGTTCAGAAAACGCATAACCCCCGGCAAACTTCCGTTGAATTTACTAACAGTTTGCTAAATTACTCACGATAAACGTTCACAAAAAGCATAACAATTATTTTAAGAATTATAGATACATTACTCCTCTATGCACTCGATATGTCCGATTTTAAAATAGCTTTTCGGATGAAGCACATTTTGCAATAATCTAAGTACATAGCCCGGCATTACAGGGCTAGCTATTTAGATACCCACCCAGGTCAGCATCCACCAAAATCACATTTCCTATAAGAAAAATGTTCTTACCTTGCTTGTTCTTCATCAGAATACACTGCCAGGACTTCTACTTCAATAACAAATGTTGGTTTGGTCCCAAATAATCCATCGTTATATCCAAACAGCGACGTTTTGTTCGTGAGTTCTAGAATGCTTCTTCCCGGTTTCGCGCATGGCGCATTGGCGTGTCAAAAATGTCTAAATATTCCATTACCGTACTTCGAAGCATGTCAACCGCTGTTTAAAACCAATTTTTATGCCATTTATGTCGTAGAGAAGTGATAATATTCCGACCGGGAGTATGCATTGAGCCTAAACAGCCGAATAAAATTTCTCCTCAGAAGCGACTCATGCACGCGCATCATTGAAAGGTCCTCTCAGCATCCACTTACAAAAGGCGATAATATGTTTCAACCTGAGGCTCCCTCGTAAACCTTCAGTTATTTCGCGGGCTCTGAGAGCCTATTGGAGCCCTGGGAATTGTCACGTTACAGCTAAGATCCTTACTTTTCAATAAAAAGATGCAAGACGCACGACTCCTTGTCAGACAGGGTACTTCCTGCTTGAAACCTTGTCAGGTTTTTGCCTGCCATAGGAGTTCTGTTATACTCACAGACACCATTCAAACAGTTTTAGAAAATTCAGAGTGTTTTCTATCCAAACCTGAACAATAATATGCATATTCTAGCTTCTGAGTTGGTGTAGGAGGCAGTTAAAAATGGGAACATATTTTTCCAAAATTCTCAATACTGCCCCCTAGCCCAGACAGGTTAAGAACAAATTCTTATTTACAATGACGGCCTACACCGGCATAAACCCGGACGACACTGGGCCAATTGTGCGCCACGCTATGGGACTCCCAATCACGGCCGGTTGTGATACAGCAAATATCTAGCTGTGTCTGCCAGTCTGTTCTGTGTCTTTGTGTTAGCTGGTACTGTGTCTGCCAGTCTGTCTCTGTGTCTTTGTGTTAGCTGGTACTGTGTCTGCCAGTCTGTCTCTGTGTCTTTGTGTTAGCTGGTACTGTGTCTGCCAGTCTGTCTCTGTGTCTTTGTGTTAGCTGTAAACTGTGTCTGCCAGTCTGTCTCTGTGTCTTTGTGTTAGCTGTAAACTGTGTCTGCCAGTCTGTCTCTGTGTCTTTGTGTTAGCTGGTGCTGTGTCTGCCAGTCTGTCTCGGTGTCTTTGTGTTAGCTGTAAATTGTGTCTGCCAGTCTGTCTCTGTGTCTTTGTGTTAGCTGGTGCTGTGTCTGCCAGTCTGTCTCGGTGTCTTTGTGTTAGCTGTAAATTGTGTCTGCCAGTCTGTCTCGATGTCTTTGTGTTAGCTGTAAACTGTGTCTGCCAGTCTGTCTCTGTGTCTTTGTGTTAGCTGGTGCTGTGTCTGCCAGTCTGTCTCTGTGTCTTTGTGTTAGCTGGTGCTGTGTCTGCCAGTCTGTCTCTGTATATTTGTGTTAGCTGGTGCTGTGTCTGCCAGTCTTTCCGTCAAGATAGAACTGCCAAAGGGGGTGGAGTTGCAATCTACTGCAGAGATAGCCTGCAGAGTTCTGTGATACTATCCAGGTCTGTGCCCAAACAATTTGAGCTTCTACTTTTAAAAATCCACCTTTCCAGAAACAAGTCTCTCACTGTTGCCGCTTGTCATAGACCCCCCTCAGCCCCCAGCTGTGCCCTGGATACCATATGTGAATTGATTGCCCCCCCACCTATCTTCAGAATTTGTACTGTTAGGTGACCTAAACTGGGATATGTTTAGCACCCCTACCATCCTACAATCTATGCTAGATGCCCTTAATCTCACACAAATGATTAAGGAACCTACCAGGTACAACCCTAAATCCGTAAACATGGGCACCCTCATAGATATCATCCTGACCAACCTGCCCCCTAAATACACCTCTGCTGTCTTCAACCAGGATCTCAGCGATCACTGCCTCATTGCCTGCGTCCGTAATGGGTCCGTGGTCAAACAACCACCCCTCATCACTGTCAAATGCTCCCTAAAACACTTCAGCGAGCAGGCCTTTCTAATCGACCTGGCCCGGGTATCCTGGAAGGATATTGACCTCATCCCGTCAGTAGAGGATGCCTGGTTGTTCTTTAAAAGTGCTTTCCTCACCATCTTAAATAAGCATGCCCCAGTCAAAAAATGTAGAACTAAGAACAGATATAGCCCTTGGTTCACTCCAGACTTGACTACCCTTGACCAGCACAAAAACATCCTGTGGCGTACTGCATTAGCATCGAATAACCCCCACGATATGCAACTTTTCAGGGAAGTTAGGAACCAATATACACAGTCAGTTAGGAAAGCTAAGGCTAGCTTTTTCAAACAGAATTTTGCATCCTGTAGGACTAATTCCAAAAAGTTGAGAATAAGGGAGAATAAGAGCACCTCCTCCCAGCTACCCACTGCACTGAGGCTAGAAAACACTGTCACCAGCGATAAATCTACGATAATCGAGAATTTCAATAAGCATTTTTCTACGGCTGGCCATGCTTTCCATCTGGCTACCCCTACCCTGGCCAACAGCTCTGCACACCCCGCAGCAGCTTGCCCAAGCCCCGCCTCCGCTTCTCCTTCACCCAAATCCAGACAGCTGATGTTCTGAAAGAGCTGCAAAATCTGAATCCCTACTAGAGGTCGACCGATTAATCGGAATGGCCGATTAATTATGGCCGATTTCAAGTTTTCATAACAATCGGTAATCGGTATTTTTGGCCACCGATTTGCCGATTTAAAAAAAAAAAGTATTTATTATTATTATTTTTTAAATAAAATTTTAAACTAGGCAAGTCAGTTAAGAACACATTCTTATTTTCAATGACGGCCTAGGAACGGTGGGTTAACTGCCTTGTTCAGGGGCAGAACGACAGATTTTTACCTTGTCAGCTTGGGGATGCAACCTTATGGTAACTAGTCCAACGCTCTAACCACCTGCTTTACATTGCACTCCATGAGGAGCCTGCCTGTTACGCGAATGCAGTAAGAAGCCAAGGTAAGTTGCTAGCTAGCATTAAACTTATCTTATAAAAAACAATCAATCAATCAATCATAATCGCTAGTTAACTACACATGGTTGATGATATTACTAGTTTATCTAGCCTGTCCTGCGTTGCATATAATCGATGTGGTGCGCATTTGTGAAAAAGGACTGTTGTTGCTCCAACGTGTGCCTAACCATAAACATCAATGTCTTTCTTAAAATCAATACACAAGTATATATTTTTAAACCTGCATGTTTAATTAATATTGCCTGCTAACATGAATTTCTTTTAACTAGGGAAAATGTGTCACCTCTGCAACAGAGTCAGGGTATATGCAGCAGTTTGGGCCGCCTGGCTCATTGCGAACTGTGTGAATACTATTTCTTCCTAACAAAGACAGCCGACTTCGCCAAAAGGGGGATGATTTAACAAAAGCACATTTGCGAAAAAAGCACAATCGTTGCACGACTGTACCTAACCATAAACATCAATGCCTTTCTTAAAATCAATACACAGAAGTATATATTTTTAAACCTGCATATTTAGCTAAAAGAAATCCAGGTTAGCAGGCAATATTAACCAGGTGAAATTGTGTCAGTTCTCTTGCGGTCATTGCACGCAGAGTCAGGGTATATGTAACAGTTTGGGCCGCCTGGCTCGTTGCGAACTAATTTGCCAGAATTTTACGTAATTATGACATAACATTGAAGGTTGTGCAATGTAACAGGAATATTTAGACTTGGGGATGCCACCCATTAGATAAAATACGGAACGGTTCCATATCTCACTGAAAAAAATAAACGTTTTGTTTTCGAGATGATAGTTTCCGGATTCGACCGTATTAATGACATAAGGCTCGTATTTCTGTGTTTATTACATTTTAATTAAGTCTAATTAAGTCTATGATTTGATATTTGATAGAGCAGTCTGACTGAGCGGTGGTAGGCACCAGCAGGCTCGTAAGCATTAATTCAAACAGCACTTTCGTGCATTTTGCCAGCAGCACTTCACAATTCTTCAAGCATTGCTCTGTTTATCACTTCAAGCCTGTCAACTCCCAAGATTAGGCGGGTGTAACCGATGTGAAATGGCTAGCTAGTTCGCCGGGTGCGCGCTAATAGCATTTCAAATGTCACTCGCTCTGAGACTTGGAGTAGTTGTTCCCCTTGCTCTGCATGGGTAACGCTGCTTCGAGGGTGGCTGTTGTCGATGTGTTCCTGGTTTGAGCCCAGGTAGGAGCGAGGAGAGGGACGGAAGCTATACTGTTACACTGGCAATACTAAAGTGCCTATAAGAACATCCAATAGTCAAAGGTATATGAAATCCAAATCGTATACAGAGAAATAGTTCTATAATTCCTATAATAACTACAACCTAAAACTTCTTACCTGGGAATATTGAAGACTCATGTTAAAAGGAACCACCAGCTTTCATATGTTCTCATGTTCTGAGCAAGGAACTTAAACGTTAGCTTTTTTACATGGCACATATTGCACTTTTACTTTCTTTCTCCAACACTTTGTTTTTGCATTATTTAAACCAAATTGAACATGTTTCATTATTTAATCGAGGCTAAATTGATTTTATTTATGTATTAAATTAAGTTAAAATAAGTGTTCATTCAGTATTGTTGTAATTGTCATTATTACAATTTTTTTTTTTAAATCGGCCGATTAATCGGTATCGAGGGGTTTTGGTCCTCCAATAATCGGTATCGGTATCGGCGCAGAATTTAAAAAAAATTAAATAATCATAATCGTCCGACCTCTAATCCCTACAAATCAGCTGGGCTAGACAATCTGGACCCTCTCTTTCTAAAATTATCCACTGAAATTGTTGCAACCCCTATTACTATCCTGTTCAACCTTTCTTTCGTATGGTCTGAGATACCTAAAGATTGGAATGCTGCCGTGGTCATCCCCCTCTTCGAAGGGGGAGACACTCTAGACCCAAACTGTTACAGACCTATATCCATCCTGCCATACCTTTCTAAAGTCTTCGAAAGCCAAGTTAACAGATAACCGACCATTTCAAATCCCACCGTTCCTTCTCCAATCTGTTTCCTGAGCTGGTCATGGGTGCACTTCAGCCACACTCAAGGTCCTAAATGATATCATAACCGCCATAGATAAAAGACAGTACTGTGCAGCCGTTTTCACCACATTCTTATCGGCAGACTCAATAGCCTTGGTTTCTCAAATGACTGCCTCGCCTGGTTCACCAACTTCTTCTCAGATAGTTCAGTGTGTCAAATCGGAGGGCCTGTTGTCTGGACCTCTGGCAGTCTTTATGGGGTTCAAGGTTCAATTCTCGGGCTGATTCTTTTCTCTGTATATATGAATGATGTCGCTCTTACTGCTGGTGATTCTCTGATCCACCTCTACGCAGACGACACCATTCTGTATACATCTGGCCCTTTCTCGGACACTGTGTTAACAAACTGCCAAACGAGCTACAATGCCATGCCATGGCCTCCATCTGCTCTTTAAGGCTATTAAAACTAAATGCATGCGCTTCAACCGATTGCTGCCCGCACCTGCCCGCCCGCCTAGCATCACTACTCTGGACGGTTCTGACTTAGAATATGAGAGAATATGAGAATATGAGGACAGCTACATGTGCCTAGGTGTCTGGTTGGATTGTGGGCTCTCCTTCCAGACTCACATTGAGCGTCTCCAATCCAAAATTGAATCTAGAATCGGCTGACTGTCCTGCCGATCCTTGGCTTTGGTGATGTCCTTTACGGAGTGGCCTCCAACACTCTACTCAGCAAGTTGGATGTGGTCTATCACAGTGCCATCCGTTTTGTCACCAAAGCCCTGTATACTACCCACCACTGTGACCTGTGTGCTCTTGTTGACTGTCCCTCGCTACATATTCGTTGCCAAACCCACTGGCTCCAAGTCATCTATAAGTCTTTGCTAGGTAAATCCCCGCCTTATCTCAGCTCACTGGTCACCATAGCAACACCCATCCATAGCACGCGCTCCAGCAGGTATATCTCACTGGTCATCCCCAAAGCCAACACCTCCTTTGGCCGCCTTTCCTTCCAGTTCTCTGCTGCCAATGACTGGAATGAATTGCAAAAATTACTGAAGCTGGAGACTTATATCTCCCTCACTAACTTCAAGCATCAGCTGTCAGAGCAGCTTACCGATCACTGTACCTGTACACAGCCCATCTGTAAATAGCACACCCAACTACCTCATCCCCATACTGTTATTAATTTTTTTGCTCTTTTGCACCCCAGTATTTCTACTTGCACATCATCATCTGCACATCTATCACTCCAGTGTTAATGCTAAATTGTAATTATTTCACCACTATGGCCTATTTATTGCCTTACCTCCCTAACCTTACCACATCTGCACACACTGTACATTGATTTTTGTATTGTGTTAATGACTGTACGTTTGTTTATCCCATGTGTAACTCTGTGTTGCTGTTTTTGTCACACTGCTTTGCTTTATCTTGGCCAGGTCGCAGTTGTAAATGAGAACTTGTTCTCAACTGGCCTACCTGGTTAAATAAAGGTGAAATAAAATAATAATGAAATAATACTCCCAATCACGGCCGGATGTGATACAGCCTGGATTCAATCGGTATCTTTTTTTTTCTCAAGGAAAATATTGGATATTGGTATCGGCCAAAAATGTCATATCGGTGCATCACTAGCTGTAAGCTGTGTCTGCCAGTCTGTCTCGTGTCTTTAACACTGTGTTGATATTCTGGGTGTGTTAGTTACTGTACATGGGACTTGAAATCTGTGCCAGTGATCAGTAATGCAAGTTTGTTTGCTCTACCTCATTGGCTTACAATAGTAGGTGTGTCTATGTGTGTCTGGAGTGTCTATCTACAGTGTGTCGTGTGATGTGTGTGTGGTTGGGCGCTGTGGGAGTGGAAGATCTGTAAACACAGAAGCCTTCTAGTGTTAGCGGATGCTCCAGCGTCAGGGATGGAACACCACTTCAGCACTGTGTTATTGTAGCGTGGCAGCAGGTCCGAGAGAGAGCGAGAGAGAGACGCCCTCTCAGTGACTCTGTATGTCCCAGCTTGTGTTTAGAGATCATTCTGCTAACCTGACACAAACAATAGTCCTGGTCCTGCTCTCTGGAGACTGGGACTGTTCAGAGCAGGAAGGTGTGAGCAGGCAGGCAAGTGTGAGCAGGCAGGTGTTCACATGGCAAGATCAGTGAACAGGATAAGGGAAGCCCGTGGGAGCAGAGAAAGGAGCGACATGGGGTCAGACTTGTTCAGTCTGACATATGGACCGCTCCTTTATTGCTCATTTGAGTCATTTTCATATGTTTTGTCATGCGTGTGGTGTGTGAATTTTCATTCATTAGTTTCATCTTATTTTGTCGCTTTGATCTTACTAGGTCACATAGAGGTAATTAAATGGTTAAATCAGCATACTGGGTTCAGTGTGTCTGTAATCCGTTATGCGCAGGGTGACACGCACGCACACACATACACACAAACCAGGGTCTCCATTTGGAAAATGTGGCAGCATTTCAATTTACTGGACATTTGAGAAATCTACTGGACCCATATACATTGGGTGAGTAACCTGATTAGGGTGTTCACCCACGGTGCTCAGAATGACAGAAATCACATTTACATTATGATAATTCATCTTTACAGAACATCCAAGTCAAGGATGCATCGATGTGCGGTCCTTCTTACTGAATTCTGATGTGCACTTTGAAGATGTTAGAATCACTGTCCACATTTATTTTTCCTCAGCCAACAAGACCAGTAATGTACAGAAGAGTCACTAGCCTATCACAATCCCCCATAGTAGAAAAGTTTACCTATTCTATTGGTCAGCTTGTTGAAGGGAAGAAATGGCTTTTTCCAAACAGACTCTAGGATAGATGGGGACGATAGATCACAAATTCATACAACCAGTAGGCAAAGGCTACATAAAAAATAAAAAAAATTCAATGAGTCTGACGCAACTGATCAGAAGCTCAGAATGTTTAGCTTAGAATGTTGATCAACTGTTATTTCTTTACAGCAATGCACAGCACAGCAATGCACACAAGGCAGTATGTGAGCGGTTTCCTGTGACAGAGATGAAATGACCAGTTAGAAATGCAGAAAGAGGGGAGATCTAATATGCAACAACTAGCATGGGATGCTAATATGACTAGGATTGTGCCTTTGGCTACTGGGCAATACAATACAATTTAGATAAAATAATTGCCTCCACAGATATGGTCTTATTTTGGCTAGGCTACTTTGAATGCAGGGTAAGACATGCCTCATAATATGTAGTAAAATGTTCAGGTTTCAAACATTTAAGAATATGTTTTCAAAATGCATACTGCCTCCAGCTCATTGCAAAGAGGTGTGTGTTGCGCTGATACCTTCCATTGCCTATGCATTTGCTGTTTGAGATGCTGTAGCAGCAGCTTTCACGCTGTCTGACAGATTTTCCGCTCAAAGTCTCTGTATCTGTATGATGTACGAGTGTGATAAATAAGATACATAATGAATATACTGTACACATGCGCCATTTTATGATGGATGGGGCTATAGGTTAATGCAAATTAACCTATAGACTGATAAGGATGACCAGTGAAATGTGTTTCCATTGACTTATATTTCCATCAATGAATAGTCTAAAAAGCATTATTTCACAATGGGATGTTTTCTTCTCCCGGACAATTGGCTGGCGGCAATGGTATTTGACGGTTTTTCCATTTTTTTATCGGCCAAAAGCCGGCTATTACCGGCTAACAGAAACTTTGACACACACATACACACACACACAGCCCCATCCATCATGGCAGTGGATCAAAGATAATCGAAGTAAGGGCTTTTGCTTCACGTCCAACGGGTGCAGTGGACCATCGGCCAGCGGCACTCTCCTCTTCCTCTCTTCTTCCAACACTGTCTCTTTCTCTGCCTCTTTCGCTTCCCCTTCCTGGGCCTGTGTTCAGTGAAAGAGTAAACGTTGTCTGGTGTGGTACAGGCAGCAGGAAGGCCCCTTGGGGCAGCCAGTCACACTTCAACAGCTCCTGCCACAAACCCTGCTCTTCCCCTGCTCTCCCCCTGCTCTCCCCCTGCTCTCCCCCTGCTCTCCCCCTGCTCTCCTCCTGCTCTCCCCCTGCTCTCCCCCTGCTCTCCCCCTGCTCTTCGCTTCTCTCTCCTCTTCTCCCCTACTCACCCCTCCTCACCTCTTCATTCCCCTGCTCTCCCTGCCCCATAAAACCTGTCTGTTCTGAGCAATTCCACAGTAACAGAATCATTCTGAAACTCAGATTTTTCACTTTAAAATGTATGTCAAACAAAAAACAATGAGTTAAACAACAGAATGACGGCACAAACAGCACAAACCGTCATTCTGTTTGATTTTGTTTGCAACTTTGCATCTGCACTGTTCTTCAAGTAAGTGTGTTTTTGTAAAATATTCTGTGAAAATTGTTAAACGCCATACTTGTGCGTAGAGTTGTATGGTTTGTTTAACTTGTTTGTTTGTTTAACTTGCAGTCATTGGTTTTTGTTTTGCGTACATTTTAACGTGAAAAATGTCTGCTTCGGCCCAAATCCCCTGGTGTTCGCCTCCCTCTTTCTGTATCTCTTCATTCTCTATGTCTTTTCACGCCGTGTCTTCTTCTTTCTTCTCTCTCCCTCCCTACCAAACACTCTGCCAGCCCTCCTCCTCTCCTCTCTGCCAGCCCTCCTCCTCTCCTCTCTGCCAGCCCCTCCTCCTCTTCTCTTTGCCTCCCTACCAAACACTCTGCCAGCCCCTCCTCCTCTTCTCTTTGCCTCCCTACCAAACACTCTGCCAGCCCCTCCTCCTCTTCTCTTTGCCTCCCTACCAAACACTCTGCCAGCCTGCCTCCTCTTTTCTCTGCCAGCCCCTCCTCCTCTCCTCTTCTCTCTGTCAGCCCCTCCTCCTCTCCTCTTCTCTCTGTCAGCCCCTCCTCCTCTCCTCTTCTCTCTGTCAGCCCCCCCTCCTCTCCTCTTCTCTCTGTCAACCCCTCCTCCTCTCCTCTTCTCTCTGCCAGCCCCTCCTCATCTCTTCTTCTCTCTGTCAGCCCCCCCTCCTCTCCTTTCTGTCTGTCAGCCCGTCCTCTCCTCTTTTCTCTGTCAGCCCCTCCTCCTCTCCTCTTTTCTCTGTCAGCCCCTCCTCCTCTCCTCTTTTCTCTGTCAGCCCCTCCTCCTCTCCTCTTCTCTCTGTCAGCCCCTCCTCCTCTCCTCTTCTCTCTGTCAGCCCCTCCTCCTCTCCTCTTCTCTCTGTCAGCCCCTCCTCCTCTCCTCTTCTCTCTGTCAGCCCCTCCTCCTCTCCTCTTCTCTCTGTCACACCCTCCTCTTCTCTTCTCTCTGTCACACCCTCCTCCTCTTCTCTCTGCCAGCCCCTCCTCCCTTTCTTACTCCTCTTCTCCCAGCCCTTTAGTAAGCGGACATGGAGGTGTGTGTGTGTGTGTGTGTGTGTGTGTGTGTGTGTGTGTGTGTGTGGGACCAGACAGGACCTGCCGAACCCAGAACTCTAATCAGTCCCCAGAGGGTTGTGTGAGATGTGACTGTGGTGTCGCTTGCTCTGATAGCGGTAATAACCCCTCTCTCCACACACACACACACACACACACACACACACACACACACACACACACACACACACACACACCTCTCTGAGTGTCTGCAGGCTCCAGACACACACACTCCATGAGTGGTGAGAGCCCTTCTCTCCACCTTTTTAATATAGCCTACCTCTCCGGCTTTGATTCTGCTAAATTGATTTTTGAACAGGCACATATGGAGCCTTTCATATTTGTTTATACAGGTCAGGAGAGGATTGAAGAGAGCTGTGGTTGAGATATAGGCTCATCTAGCTGATGGATCAACTCTGCAAAATGTACAATGGAGCTAGCTAGTGCTTTGCTACTAAATTCTAACCATGATGAATCTAAGCTACTGCTTGGTTAACCAGTAACGATCTTAATAGAGCTAATGATGATAAAGCCATAATGCATCTGGCTATGCTACATGTTAATGTCAAAAATTGATTTAACAAGCACAATGCTAACTGTTTGGATCTCATCACGACCTGTGATAGATATAGAGCAAGATTATCGATGAGCTAACCATGACGTGGCTAATATAGTAATGTGCTAATGATGCTGACCCAGCCAGAGGTCACACTTAATATTGATCAGCACCTATAAACGGCAGCTGTGAAAATGGTGATTGATTTTAACTAGCGCTGCCCTAACCCTGATTGATCTGAACTAGCATTGGTTATTCATAATGGATCTGGACTAGCAATTGGTTATTCATAATGGATCTGAACTAGCATTGGTTAGCTGTAATGGATCTGAACTAGCATTGGTTAGCTGTAATGGATCTGAACTAGCATTGGTTAGCCATAATGGATCGGAACTAGCTGTTGGTTAGCCATACTGGATCTGGACTAGCATTAGTTATTCATAATGGATCTGAACTAGCATTGGTTATTCATAATGGATCTGGACTAGCATTGGTTAGCCATAATGGATCTGAACTAGCATTAGTTATTCATAATGGATCTGAACTAGCAATGGTTATTCATAATGGATCTGGACTAGCATTAGTTATTCATAATGGATCTGAACTAGCAGTTGGTTAGCCATAATGGATCTGGACTAGCATTGGTTAGCCATAATGGATCTGGACTAGCAGTTGGTTAGTCATAATGGATCGGAACTAGCATTAGTTATTCATAATGGATCTGAACTAGTGTTGGTTAGCCATAATGGATCTGAACTAGCATTGGTTAGCCATAATGGATCTGAACTATTGTTGGTTATTCATAATGGATCTGAACTATTGTTGGTTATTCATAATGGATCTGAACTAGCAGTTGGTTAGCCATAATGGATCTGGACTAGCATTAGTTATTCATAATGGATCTGAACTATTGTTGGTTATTCATAATGGATCTGAACTATTGTTGGTTATTCATAATGGATCTGAACTAGCAGTTGGTTAGCCATAATGGATCTGAACTAGCATTGGTTAGCCATAATGGATCTGGACTAGCATTAGTTATTCATAATGGATCTGAACAAGCATTGGCTATTCATAATGGATCTGAACTATTGTTGGTTATTCATAATGGATCTGAACTAGCATTGGTTATTCATAATGGATCTGGACTAGCATTGGTTAGTCATAATGGATCTGGACTAGCATTGGTTAGCCATAATGGATCTGGACTAGCATTGGTTAGCCATAATGGCTCTGGACTAGCATTGGTTAGTCATAATGGATCTGGACTAGCATTACTTATTCATAATGGATCTGAACTAGCATTAGTTATTCATAATGGATCTGGACTAGCATTGGTTAGCCATAATGGATCTGGACTAGCATTAGTTATTCATAATGGATCTGGACTAGCATTGGTTATTCATAATGGATCTGGACTAGCATTGGTTAGCCATAATGGATCTGAACTATTGTTGGTTATTCATAATGGATCTGAACTAGCATTGGTTATTCATAATGGATCTGGACTAGCATTGGTTAGTCATAATGGATCTGGACTAGCATTGGTTAGCCATAAGGGATCTGGACTAGCATTGGTTAGCCATAATGGATCTGGACTAGCAGTTGGTTAGCCATAATGGATCGGAACTAGCATTAGTTATTCATAATGGATCTGGACTAGCATTAGTTATTCATAATGGATCTGGACTAGCATTGGTTAGCCATAATGGATCTGAACTAGCATTGGTTAGTCATAATGGATCTGAACTAGCATTGGTTAGTCATAATGGATCTGAACTAGCATTGGTTATTCATAATGGATCTGGACTAGCATTAGTTATTCATAATGGATCTGGACTAGCATTGGTTAGCCATAATGGATCTGGACTAGCATTGGTTAGTCATAATGGATCGGAACTAGCATTAGTTATTCATAATGGATCTGAACTAGTGTTGGTTATTCATAATGGAGCTGAACTAGCATTGGTTAGCCATAATGGATCTGGACTAGTGTTGGTTAGCCATAATGGATCTGAACTAGCATTGGATAGCCATAATGGATCTGGACTAGCATTGGTTATTCATAATGGATCTGAACTAGCATTGGTTAGCCATAATGGATCTGAACTAGCATTGGTTAGTCATAATGGATCTGAACTAGCATTGGTTATTCATAATGGATCTGGACTAGCATTAGTTATTCATAATGGATCTGGACTAGCATTGGTTAGCCATAATGGATCTGGACTAGCATTAGTTATTCATAATGGATCTGGACTAGCATTGGTTATTCATAATGGATCTGAACTAGTGTTGGTTAGCCATAATGGATCTGGACTAGCATTGGTTAGCCATAATGGATCTGGACTAGCATTGTCCTAAAAGTGATAAACCAGATAGAAAGGTTTTTCATTATTTGAGTTTGAGTCTGTGTGTGATCTTTGCTAAATAGCTATAAATGTGCAGTTGTAACGAGCAGTCTGACATTTTGTGCTAAATGTTATGTTGCTCAGATCCAATGATTTCAGTGATAGACCTAGTTTCTGAAAGCATGGCAGCTGTATCATTATGTTAGTTTGAGTCTGTGTGTGATCTTTGCTAAATAGCCTAGAAATGTGTTATTATAAATGTGCAGTTGTAATGGAATTTTTTTTGCCAAATGTAGAAGCAATTTTTTAAAGTACCAGTCTTCTCCTTCCTCTGAATTCCCCATTGCACAGTCACACACACACACACACACACACACACACACACACACACACACACACACACACACACACACACACACACACTCTCAGACAAACCCACCGACACAAACACTCTCAGTCGAACACACTCAATTCCCCTCAACATGACACTTCACTGATCTCCACTTCAGAACGAAGCTTGCGGCACATGCCCTATATTTATGGCGGACTCTGGGAAATATACTGCCAGCTGTCAAAAAAAGAGAAAGGGAGAGAGAGAAAGAGAGAGAGAGGAAAGAGAGGAATTGGGTGGGGGGGTAGAGAGAGAGAAAAACGGAACACCAATGTTAAATTACTTCCTATAGGGGCTACTGTGTCCTCCCTGATAAATTGGCCTTGTTTCATACCCACACACACACACACGTGCACGTACGCATGCACACAATCTCCACTCTACCTATCTCATCTATCCTCTGTACATTACTCAAAGATTCAAGCAAGAGAAGAGGAGTGGAGGAGGAGAACAATGTGTGTGTGTGTGTGTGTGTGTGTGTGTGTGTGTGTGTGTGTGTGTGTGTGTGTGTGTGTGTGTGTGTGTGTGTGTGTGTGTGTGTGTGTGTGTGTGTGTGTGTGTGTGTGTGTGTGTGTGTGTGTGTGTGTGTGTGTGTGAATAGTGCAGTAGCAGTAGAATGAGGAGAGCAGAGAAGAGCAAAAAGGAGAAAAGACCAGACATCACTGCAGTCATTTTGTGACAATCTTTCCAGCCAGGCGAGCCAGCCCAATCATCTAGCTATCAGTGTGAGACTGAAAGAGAGACTGAAAGAGAGAACAGATAACTATCATTACAGTTGAAGGGAAACAGAAATGAAAGGACATGATCTTTCCTGTGAGGGGTGCTAGAGATGGGTCAGCTTTGGCAGGGTCGTAACGAGCAGTCTGACATTTTGTGCTAAATGTTATGTTGCTCCGATCCAATGATTTCAGTGATAGACCTAGTTTCTGAAAGCATGGCAGCTGTATCATTATGTTAGTTTGAGTCTGTGTGTGATCTGTGGCTCCAAGAAAGCAATTTTTGTTTGGAATATTTCACTAAGACATTTATTTAGAGCTGTTGGCAAAAATGTAACTGAAATATCCTAACTTTGGTACTAGGAAATGAGAGCTGAAAGAGTGCTTAACTTTAGCTTGAGTAGGCCAGCCTGTTCATTCAAAACACTGGAACCTTATGTTAGACTTGGGCTAGCACCTTACGTTAGCATTTTGGCCCATAGCATTAGCACACACTGTTATACAGTACATCCTCCAGCCACCCATGTCATAGACTGTTCTCTCTACTACCGCACGGCAAGTGGTACTGAAACGCTAAGTCTGGGACCAAAAGGTTCCTGAACAGCGTCTACAAACCATAAGACTGCTAAATAGTTAACCAAATAGGTACCCAGATTATCTTCATTGACCCTTTTTGCCCTAACTCTTTTTGACTCTGTCCACACACTTACAACACATACTAACACTGACACTCCAACGCGCACACACACACACACACACACACACACACACACACACACTCACACTCAACACGTACACGAAGGCACACTGTCGCTCACCCACACTTCCACACTCACCACATACGCTACGGCTACTGTCTATTATCTATACATATCTACCTCAATTACCTCATACCCCTGCACATCGACTCCATACTGGTACCGCACTGTACCGCGTGTCAAGCTATCATTACTCATTGTGTATTTATTCTGCATGTTACTCATTTTTTATTCTATTCTTATTCTTATTATTTTGTTATTATTCTTCTTATTATTGTTATTCTTATTATTCTTATTATATTATATTTTTTATTTTATTCTGCATTGTTGGGAAGGGCCCGCAAGTTAGATTTTCTGTTAGTCTGCACCTGTTGTTTATGAAGTATGTGACAATTACAATGAGATTTGATTTAAATCTCACTCTAGCTGGCCTCATCACTCTGAAGGGCCCAGTATGTCATCACTGCTGTGCCTCAGCTTTTTTACAGCTCATCTTTTATTCCATCATCCCTCTCTCTTTTTCCCTGTCTCTTAGCGCCTTTTCCCGCCCCTCAGTATGTCTCTCCCCCACTCGTTTGTCTCTCCCCCGCTCGTTTGTCTCTCCCCCGCTCGTTTGTCTCTCCCCCGCTCGTTTGTCTCTCCCCCGCTCGTTTGTCTCTCCCCCGCTCGTTTGTCTCTCCCCCGCTTGTTTGTCAAAGCAGGATAATTGAATGAGTAAACTTGAGTGAGCAGCTTCAGGAAGAAGACTGATGATGTGCTGTTGATGGTCCACTTAAACGGTTATATTTTCCGCAGGGTTGTGACTTAATGTGTATCGCTGGGCCAGTGGCACAGATTAAACTGTCCACTCAGTGGATTTGAGAAATATCCAGGGGTCTCATCATTATTTACACAGCGTCACGCAATCTTGGCAGGGATTCAATGACATGTCATTTGAGTGTGTGTCAAGTTAGTGTAGATTTTGCCCTTTCGTGCTTCAAATGAGATATTTGAATAATTGAATGAAGATGTGCGACCTTCAGCTCCAGAGCAGGGTGTGTCGTGTGTATGTCACTGAGAGTTGGGAACAGCCACAGTGTCGCAAACTTTCACTTGTTGGCTAGTGATGATTCAGATTTACGGGAAAGAGGCGCGACTCAGCAAACAACCGAGCAGCCAAGTCACCTTCAGGGAGTGGCACAGGAACACATATGCTTCGCTCTCTCACACCCACATACAGGCTGTCCTGCTAGCCATTGGGTCATTCATCGGTTGATTTATTTGCATTTGGTTCTAAGAGAGTTTGAACCTCTTTCTACCCACCCATCCCAGCCTCAGCCTCAGCCCCCACCCTACCTCTCTTCTTTTCTTTCTCTCTCTCTCTCTCTCTCTCTCTCCCTAAATTGAAATTTAAGGGGCTTTATTGGCATGGGAAACATATGTTTACATTGCCAAAGCAAGTGAAATACATAATAAACAAAAGTTAAATAAAGAATAAAAAAATAATCGTGAACATAATACTCACAAAAGTCATATTATGTCTATATACAGTGTTGTAATGAAGTACAAAAAGGAAAATAAATAAAAATAAATATAGGTTGTTTATAATGGTGTTTGTTCTTCACTGGTAGCCATTTTCTTGTGGCAACAGGTCACAAATCTTGCTGCTGTGATGGCACACTGTGGTATTTCACCCAGTAGATATGGGAGTTTATCAAAATTGATTTGTTTTCGAATTCTTTGTGGGTCTGTGTAATCTGAGGGAAATATGTGTCTTTAATACGGTCATACATTTGGTAGGAGGTTAGGAAGTGCAGCTCATTTTGTGCAGTAGAGGTCAACCAACTATGATTTTTCAACGCCGATGCCGATACGACTATTGGAGGACCAAAAAAAGACGATACCGATTAATTGGCCGATTTTTATATATATATTTGTAATAATGACAATTACAACAATACTGAATGAACAATGAACACTTTTATTTTAACTTAATATAATACTTAAACAAAATCAATTTAGTCTCAAATAAATAATTAAACATGTTCAATTTAGTTTAAATAATGCAAAAACACAGTGTTGGAGAAGAAAGTAAAAGTGCAATATGAATGAATGCTTACGAGCCTGCTGCTGCCTACCACCGCTCAGTCAGACTGCTCTATCAAATATCAAATCATATACTTAATTATAATATAATAAACACACAAAAATACGAGCCTTTGGTCATTAATATGGTCAAATCCGGAAACTATCATTTCGAAAACAAAACGTTTATTCTTTCTGTGAAATACGGAACTGTTCCGAAAATGCGCTTTTGTTAAATCATCCCCCGTTTGGCGAAGTTGGCTGTCTTTGTTAGGAAGAAATGGTATTCACACAGTTCGCAATGAGCCAGGCGGCCCAAATTGCTGCATATACCCTGACTCTGTTTGCACTGAACACAAGAGAAGTGACACAATTTCCCTAGTTAATATTGCCTGCAAAAATGAATTTCTTTTAATGACATATGCAGGTTAAAAAAAATATATACATATGTATTGATTCTAAGAAAGGCATTGATGTTTATGATGCTTTTTTCGCGAATGCGTTTTTGTTAAATCATCACCCGTTTGGTGAAGTTGAAGTAGGCGTCCAAAAAGGCTGATTACCAATTGTTTTGAAAACTTGAAATCGGCCATGCCGATCGGCCATAGCCTGTCTTCTCTTGAGAGCCAGGTCTGCCTTCGGCGGCCTTTCTCAATAGCAAGGATATGCTCACTGAGTCTGTACATAGTTGAAGCTTTCCTTAATTTTGGGTCAGTCACAGTGGTCAGGTATTCTGCCACTGTGTACTCTCTGTTTAGGGCCAAATAGCATTCTAGTTTGCTCTGTGTTCCAATGTGTCTCTCTCTCTGCCCCAATCTCTCTCCTTCCCCCTCTCTCTATCCATCCCCTCTCCCTCCGTGTATTCGTTAAGCTCAAAGCTACAGTATTTGTTCGCATCTCACTGCCCTCATTAACATTTCACGGCCCCGCTAAAGCACACAGCCCCCGGTTACCAAGGGCCACCTCTCGGCAACCAGCAGTCAGCTGCAGAACACTGGAGAGGGAGAGAGAGGGAGAGGGAGAGAGAGAGAGAGAGAGAGAGAGAGAGAGAGAGAGAGAGAGAGAGAGAGAGAGAGAGAGAGAGAGAGAGAGAGAGAGAGAGAGAGAGAGAGAGAGAGAGAGAGAGAGAGAGAGAGGAGAGAGAGAGAGAGAGAGAGAGAGAGGAGAGAGAGAGAGAGAGAGAGAGAGAGAGAGAGAGAGAGAGAGAGAGAGAGAGAGAGAGAGAGAGAGCGAGGAGAGAGAGAGAGAGAGAGAGAGAGAGAGAGAGAGATCTTCCTCACCAGAGCTCATATCTTTCTTCTCCCATAGTTTTTTTCTGCTAGGTATTCCCTTGGATATTTATTATGTATTTGATTCTCTATGTCTGCTGACGCCTTCTTCAACCTTCATCTGTCCCTTATTCCCTTCTTATTTATGCTCAAGTACCATACACTCTCCTTCTCTCCCTCCTGCACAGTCTCTCCCTCTCACCCTTTCTCTCTCTCCCCCAGCATGCTTAGCTCTGATAATAGAAGTGGTACAGTAGCATCAACCAAGCTGCTTGCTCTAGCCTGTCCTCGGCCTGATTGCCTTACTGCTAGGCCACAACGTAGAACCCCTGCGTCAGCTAACCATCTCTGACAGCCTCCTCTGACTTCTCATAATAGAGGCTGAGAACGGCGGCTGGCAGAGGAGTAGTGCATGTTTGATTTGATTTAGCAGCTCAGCTAGCTTGGGGGACCTATAATGCCTGATTGTAGCCCAGGCAGAGTGAGCCTCGGTTGGGTTAAGCAGAGAGGGCACTACACTTGTGGTGGAGGATGGATGATGGAGGATTCACTTGGCTTTGGTAGGGAAGAGCAGGAGAGTGATGGCAAATTTGTGCAATTGACAATTTCTTAGCAGGGTTTTGTGGAATCTAATTTGTTTACGGGGACGTTCAGAGTGGTGAGTTGGGAACTGAGGTGACTCCCTCTCATCCTCCCCTCATCTCTGTCACACACTTTCCTCTCTTCACTCCCTCTCTCTCTCTTTTCTCTTCCCTTCTCCTTCATATCTCCCTCCATCTTCCTCTCTCACTTCTGCTTTCATCTCTTCATTCGTCTCTCACTTTCCTATCATGTCTTTCTTTTCTCTCCCCTCCCCCTCTCTCCCCTCCCCTCCCCCTTTCTCCCCTCCCCTCTCCCCTACCCCTCTCCCCTCGCCTCCCCCTCTCACCTCCTGCTCTCTCTCCTCCCCTCCCCCCTCTCTCCCCTCCTCTCTCCTCTCTCCCCTCCCCCCTCCCCCTCTCACCTCTCACCTCCCCCTCTCCCCTCTACTCTCTCTGTTAGTGAAGTTCATCTCAGCCCAGCGAGACACTCAACCAGAGCCATTCTATTGATACTTCAACACGCCTCATGATTGCATTTAGATGGAAGGAGGGAAGAGAACAAGGAAAGCAGAGGTGTACTCTCAGCAGAGGGAGAGAGGAAGAGAGGGAGAGAGGGATGACTCGTAGGAGTAGGAGCCGGTGTTAAAAATAAAAACTCCCGTGGAGTCTCAGCTGATGGTGATAGATTAGAACCAGGCGACTGGAGGGAGCATATAAATGAGATATTTAAGAAACATGAAAAATTGTGCACAAATTGTAGCAAACAGCCGGCGGCTGGCCCCGTGTTCTCCATTCAAAGCGGCTTGTGGTTCCAATCCATTGTGGAGCGTCTCTGTACAGAGGGAGTCCAGGACCGGGCAGGGTGTGATAAGAACCAGCCGTTAAGAACCAGCCGTGACCTCTCACCTCTCGGCTCCTCTGATCTGGGCCCTAGCAAAATGAGATTTTCTGTGTGTGAGAGAGCATGTGAGAGAGAGAGAAAGAGAGAGAGAGGGTAATCTATTGCTTTTTGGTTTCTATGTGTGTGGGCAGGGTAGTGTTTCTGTGTGTGTGGGCAGGGTAGTGTTTCTGTGCGTGTGGGCAGGGTAGTGTTTCTGTGTGTGTGGGCAGGGTAGTGTTTCTGTGTGTGTGGGCAGGGTAGTGTTTCTGTGCGTGTGGGCAGGGTAGTGTTTCTGTGTGTGTGGGCAGGGTAGTGTTTCTGTGTGTGTGGGCAGGGTAGTGTTTCTGTGCGTGTGGGCAGGGTAGTGTTTCTGTGTGTGTGGGCAGGGTAGTGTTTCTGTGTGTGTGGGCAGGGTAGTGTTTCTGTGTGTGTGGACAGGGTAGTGTTTCTGTGTGTGTGGGCAGGGTAGTGTTTCTGTGTGTGTGGGCGGGCGGGGTAGTGTTTCTGTGCTCTGCTATTGGTATCAGTGTTGTGTAATGCTCTGCTAATTGCTATGTGTAATGTTTGACATGGAACATCATCATCTATTCCTGATGACTAACTGAGTAGGCCCGTTTGATCATGTGCCAAACCTGATCACAAATCCATCGATGTAGTTTGCAGATCATCACATCGACGTAAAACAACTCTCCTCCTCGTTGAACCAGTCATTTAACCAGAGTTTCCCTGAGGAGTTGGTAGAACATGAGTGACAGACAGACAGCGCCGGGCCGGGCCCTGTTTAAAATGCTCAGTCAAGCCGTGCTACGGCAGAGAGAGAGGAGTCACGAAACATGAATTCATTAGCACTGTGGACCCATACATTATGCAGAGGCTGAACTGCGACTGAAGAGTCAAGACACAGAGAGAGAGTGAGAGGAAAGGACAGTGAGAGGAATCAGGCATGTTGAAGTCAGCAGCACAGTCCAGTGTGATGAGGGATGGGTGTAAGTTAGTATGTGTTTATTTATTTATTTTCATTTCAACTGTAAGTTAACGTATGTAAGTTAGTGTGTGTTAGAGAGTGTGTGTAAGTTAACGTGTGTAAGTTCACGTGTGTAAGTTAGTGTGTTTTAGAGTATGTGTGTATGTTAGCGTGTGTAAGTTAGTATGTGTTAGAGATTGTGTGTAAGTTAACGTGTGTAAGTTAGTATGTGTTAGAGATTGTGTGTAAGTTAACGTGTGTAAGTTAGTGTGTTTTAGAGTATGTGTGTAAGTTAGCATGTGTAAGTTAGTGTATGTAAGTTAGTGTGTGTGTGTCTGTGTGTAATAGCAGGAATGTTGGTGAAGCTGTAGTATCTATATGCTGCTATTAATTTAGTCTATACTTAACTCTATTATCTGAATAGAAGGTCACCTCATCTTGTATACTAATAGGGGAATGGATGGAGGGCAATGGAGGGTACTTCAGCGTTCCCTGGT
The DNA here is from genome assembly GCF_901001165.1 of Salmo trutta. Classification (NCBI taxonomy): domain Eukaryota; kingdom Metazoa; phylum Chordata; class Actinopteri; order Salmoniformes; family Salmonidae; genus Salmo; species Salmo trutta. The sequence continues at coordinate 32,160,835 of NC_042982.1, forward strand.
TTACACAAGCTAATGCTGATAAGGTGACTCTTCCTTGTTCATGACCTCTAGAAAGTTCTGAGCAACAACCAATCAAGATGGTCTAAGCATGGTTATTTATGTGTGTGTATGAGGGGGGTTGATAAATATATATGTGTGTGTGTGTGTGTGTGTGTGTGTGTGTGTGTGTGTGTGTGTGTGTGTGTGTGTGTGAGGTATGCAGTGTGACCATTCATGACTGAATGGCGGGGCTGGAATGGGCGTGGTGTCTATGTGTGTGACTGGGTGGGTGGGGGGAGGGTCGGAGCAAAGCTATGCAACATGGACATCTGCCAGCGTGCAGCTGGCAACACCTGTCCGTCATGTGTCAACCAAACGGAACCCTCCTCGGCCCCTCAAAGCTCCTATTCTCAGTCCGTGAGACGTGGGAATCTCTAGATGTCCCTTCATTTGTTACATAACTGCTGCAGCCCGGAGTAGCCTCCCAAACTCTCCGGTCAGTAGGAAGACACTAGGGGGCATAGGTCAGCTGAGGGACTATAGACCAAAACAAAACAGACAACTAGAATAGAGAGAGAATATATGGATTGGACTCTGAAGTAGGAAAGAGGACAGATCTACAATTGACTAGAAGATGAGGTCCTCCTCGGTACAAGGGACCACACTGGGCTGAAAATAAAGAGCAGTCAGAAGATCCTGGCTCTTTCCTCTTTCCCCAGCAGGTACCCTGGGATTTAACTTGCATAAAAAGGCATGCTCGGGAGTTGTGAATAAGTGACTGGATTGAGCTCAGCAGCAACGCTTTGATCTGAATCAACACGCTCTGCTTCCATCGCACAGGTCAGGGAGACTGGATGTGCATACTAAAAATGTCAGAGAGGACAGGAGCCCGGCTTTGCTCTTTTGCTTTCATTCACATATTCAGCGCGTATTCACTTCCATATCAGCTTTATAAGCACTGGGAGTGTAGACAGTGTAGGTATATTGACTTGCTCAGAGCAAAACACAAGTATGAAGCTTATAGCATTACACACATTCATATGGGTTTGGAAAAAAGATAGGGCCTATTACTAGCATCCATATGGACTTAATAACCGTTGTCCTGAAATGTATTCATGGACAGAGTAATATACTCAGTCCTTCTCCTATATGGATGCATTGGGTCAATGCACTTGATGTGGTTTCTACCTTTTTTCCAGCCCAGTTGCATTGCAATGTCATAGTTATTTTGTTGCAGACGGGCCCAAATTACAGGAGGCAAGACTCGTAAGCTGTCCTCTCAATTGTACGATCACACCAGTTCTGTCGAAAAAGGCATCCAATCACAAATGTCTGTTTCCAGTAAGAGTTTTCAAGTGCTGTATATTAGTATATTAAATTACAGTACGCCACCAATTATGTCCACACCATGTGACAGCTGACGAACCATCTTCTGGTACAGAGTGCCCCTGGCTGTTGAAACAGTGAAAAGGTGTCTGTGTGTAGCTGGTGAGATGAGTCAGGCGTAGGACAGCAGATATGAGAAATAAAATACTTTACTCAAAAATTAAAACATAACACGTAATATACACGGCCAGACAATACAACAAACAATCACTCACAAATACAACATGTAGAACAGGGGGTTAAATAATACACAAGTAATTGATTGAGTGAAGCCAGGTGTGATAAGACAGAACAAATGGAAAATGAAAAGTGGATCGGCGGTGGCTAGAAAGCCAGTGACGTCGACCGCCGAACGCCGCCCGAACAAGGAGAGGGACCGACTTCGGCGGAAGTCGTGACAAACAGAGCAAATATCATTATTCCATCCAGCTCCTGATGTATTTAGATTTGGCCCGGGGCTGGTTGTTCCTCTTAGCCCAACGAGACAGTTGGACTGGTGTTAACACCACGAACACGTTGATTTCATGTTTTTCATCAAATCTAACTGTAATACTATAGTAATGGCACTCCCTTGTAAATGTCACCATAAGTTTAAGATACTGTCTCCACTTAAACTATATGCCATTTAGCTGACACACTTATCCAAAGCGACTTAGTCATGCGTGCATACATTGTACATATGGGTGGTCCCGGGAATCGAACCCACTACCCTGGCATTACAAGCGTCATGCTCTACCAACTGAGGTACGCTTAACAAAAATATAAATGCAACATGTAAAGTGTTGGTCCCATGTTTCATGAGCTGAAATATAATATCCCAGAAATGTTCAATACGCACAAATGTGCACAAATTTTTTTACATCCCTGTTAGTGAGCATTTCTCCTTTGCCAAGATAATCTATCCACCTAAGAGGTGTGGCATATCAAGAAGCTGATTAAACCGCATGATCATTACACAGGTGCACCTTGTGCTGGGGACAATAAAAGGCCACTCTAAAGTGTGCAACACAATGCCACAGATGTCTCAAGTTTTGAGGGAGCGTGAAATTGGCATGCTGACTGTAGGAATGTCCACCAGAGCTGTTGCCAGAGGATTTAATGTTCATTAAGCTGCCTCGAAACTTTGTTTTAGAGAATTTAGCGGTATGTCCAACCAGCATCACAACCACAGACCACGTGTATGGCGTTGTGTGGGTGAACGGTTTGCTGAAGTCAATGTGCCCCATGGTGGGGTTATTTCAGAAGAACAGAATAGCATACTCTGAGTTGTCCTTATGTTAGGCCCTGATCTGGCTATGCCAAATGGCTGTGAGCTACACTAGTTCATTTTGCAGAAAAGATTTGCTTAGAATTCTGTGGAATTATTTTATAGTATGAAGAATACAATTGAACAAAGCTGAATAAAATAGAAAGGCTATTTTCTCCAAACGATTTGAGGGGGTCCACACATGCGGCTATTCTGTGTTGGTCGGTTAACAAAGAAATAGGTATTCCTATATCCTTAAATTAGAGTTAGTAATGTAACTGTAGTTGTTCTACAAACGTTGGGCTATCTGTTTTTATGTTTAATACATTGTAAGGCTGCATGATGAGACTAACGTTGATTTGAAAAAAGTCACATGAAAGTCTTTTTTTATGCAGACTGTACACACTACATCAGTCACTCATTCACAATTTGACAAGCACTTGATAATGCCTAGAATTTCAAGGTGGCATCCCCTTTGTGTGGCCATAATGCATCCTAAAAAAATCCATGCCTTTTGCGGCCAGTGGCCTTTGTTCCCTTCTCCCTGAGTGCTGTGCGCTCCATCACGTGATCAGGTCTGTCTCATAGGCTACAAGTGAAGACAGACACATCGGGGACGCAACTGCACGTGTCCTTATCCAAAGGTCAACCTATTCTATTATATTCTGTGCAAGAAATAACTATTCCAAACATAGTCTGGGACAGTTGTGTGATGCAATAGATCCCAAATTAATACAACCACTAGCATCAAAAATGTTTTTATGCAATGTGGCTGACACAACAGATCAGAACATTTAGCTTAAAATGTTGATTAACTATTAGGCTATTTGTTCACATTATGTGACCGCAAATGCAATTATGCAAGTAATGCTTTTATTATAAAGGTGCATTTTTCAGGTGAAAATCTTACCAAAATTTGAAACTCAAGCGCTGCGTATGTATGCCAGAAAGGCTCTACACCCTTTGTAAAGCGGATTAATGTGCTTAATTTTAAGAAGTTATTTGCCCACTTACGAACCTTATTAAAACATATAGGCCCATGTGCTAGGCTACATGAGGTGTGATACTAACCTTATAAACATATAGGCCTATAGGCTAGGCTACATGAGGTGTGATACTAACCTTATTAAAACATATAGGCCTATGGGCTAGGCTACATGAGGTGTGCGACTATGATTCGAAAAAGTTGCAAAAAAATGCATTGTTTCTCATGCTGGGAATCATTCACAAGTGATAATATATAATTCACAAGTGATAGGCTAATTGTCAAATATCAGACATTTACATTTGAGTCATTTAGCAGACGCTCTTATCCAGAGCGACTTACAGTAGTGAATGCATACATTTCATACATTTTTTTTCCTGTGCTGGCCCCCCGTGGGAAACGAACCCACAACCCTGGCGTTGCAAACACCATGCATTGCACACACCATGCTCTACCAACTGAGCTACAGGGACTATTCTTGATTTAATCTTGACTTTACATATACTAAATAATATATGTGTGGAATTTGTTTTGATTTAGAATGGACCATTATCATGCACATGTATAGAAACAGGGGCAAGGGGAAAAAATATATGTCATCTATGCACTTAAGTACCGAATGGAGGACTCTTTTTCCCATGGTTTATTTTCATGCCTGCAAGGTAGGCTATACTCCTGTTGTAAATATAAGCAATGTGCTTAATATTAGGAAAGTTGAAAAATAAATATAGTAGGCCTAGCCTATAGAAAGCTGGTTCTCCTTTTTTTAATAGAGGAATTCACTCTGTTTTTTTCCGCAATTGCATAGCCTATAGAAATGTTGCGCAACACGAGCTCATGGGCTCTCATGAAGTGTTTGATTGGATTTTTGATGACATTTACGTTGATGTCAGAGTGATTGGAGGGACAATAGAGTGCTGAGTACCAGGCAGTTAGAAAGTTGGTAGACTACTAATGAGCATCAGAGCTTGGAGAAGCCTAGTTACCGTGACTAAACGGTCATGTGGAGTTTGACTGCCTTCATGACTTGTGACCGCCGGTGTGGCGGTAATACGGTCACTGCAACAGCCCTATCTGTGACCAACAGATGGATATCTGTATTCCCAGTCATGTGAAATCCATAGATTAGAGCTTAATGAATTTATTTAAATTGACTGATTTCCTTATTTGAGCTGTAACTCAGTAAAATATTTGAAATTGTTGCATGTTGCGTTGATATTTTTGTTCATTATACAAAGGACCACTCACTTCCCAAGCATGCAGCTCCCCCACACCCCACCTGTTGAGGAACTCTGTTTTAGACATTATTTTACTGTCACTGGTTTTTGCCATAGCGTTGGATTTAGCCGAAACTAGCTGTGATGAATGATGGCTAAGGGTCACGGGTATGAACCAAATGACTCTGCTTTAGACCTTTCGTAGCTCTATGCTAGCAGTGGCTCTCTTAGCCAAAGGAAAATGCAGGCCTATTACTAGACCTAGTTGATGCTCTGTTGTAGATTTGAGCTGTGTTAGCTGAATCAATGTTAGCAAAGCCTGCACTAGTTAAAACGATGTTGTAGTTGGAGCTATCTTAACCAAATCAATGTTAGCAAAGCCTGCACTAGCTAAAATAATGTTGTAGTTGGAGCTATCTTAACCAAATCAATGTTAGCAAAGCCTGCACTAGTTAAAACAATGTTGTACTTGGAGCTATGCTAGCCATGACTTGTGTTAACTGAATATCCACATTATTTTAGGGATTCTGTTGTTCTCTGGTATGCCCACCTGCTTCGTGTCAATCATCTGTAAGCCCACAGTGTGGCACCTCGTTTGGGTCGGCTTGCGGAAACTGAGACGCCATCCGTCCCTCCCGACCATGGGATCTCCTTAGAGTCTCCGTGACTTAACCTGCAATAACGCAGCTGGTCATAGCACTTCGTCTCAGCTGCCATCTTGGAGAAACAGTGGCACACTGGTACGTGTTTTTGTGAAAACTTCTCAGATTAAGAGTAATTTCCTTATTTTTCTTAAAATTACATATCACTGAAGGAACTCATAAGCATGATATGAGAGATGCATAGGACTGATTTCAGACTATCAGCATTAGAAAAAAAACGTATATCTGCTGTGTCATTATTACGATAGCATTCTATCGACCTTCTGTCAGCGGAAATACCAACTGAAGTGTCACAAGTAAACCTTTAGCCATAGCAACCTTTATGGGTATATCCCATCCCATCTCTAAAAAAAGCCTGTGTGAGTCTGTGAGAGCCCTGATGTGGGGCTCCTTGGGGTCTACTGGGGTGCTTTCCAGTCAGCCTTTGTCTGTTATTGACTGTTATTGCAGTTGGCAGAGGGGCCTCCTGCCTTGGCAATGTCTGCAATGGGCTACCAGTGTGGCCCTGTCCCGGCTCGGCCATATAGAGCCGCTGTGACTGGCTGCCAGGGAAACCCTGTTCATGAACACATACTTCAGCCCCCAGAGAAAAGGAATCAGCATTGCATTCTACAGAGGAGAAAAAGAGACGGATGGAGAGAGAGAAAGAATGAGTGACAGGGAGAATGAGAGTGAGAGAGGGAGGTAAAATAGCAGTCGGTTTGTTAGCCCCTCCCATTCTTGGTGTGCGTGTGTGTGTGTGTGTGTACGTGTGTGCGTGTGTCCAGGATAACGTAATGGGACTGAGAAAATGTGTGTGAATGTGAGAATGTGCAGTTGCCTTAAATCTTCCCGTCTTTTCCCCACTGAATGAACTCCGTTAATCTTGGATGTTTGGGTGTTTGTTTGTGATGGATTATAAAACGCTCAACGCTGGAACTAATGAGTTTTAGACCTGTCTGCCTCTCGGTGCCCTGAGCCCTGCTCCGGGGGTAATTCAGCATGCACCCAGAGAGAGGGAGAGAAGGAAAGAGGGAAAGATGGAGAGACAGAGAGAGAGGAGCTCAAAGAAGAGTGTGGAAAATAGACTAGAGAATATGGAGGGCACATGGTGAGAGAGAGGTCCAGTCGCCAGGACCACAAATACAAATTGCATCTAGACACCGTTGCCCTAGAGCACACAAAAAACTATACATACCTTGGCCTAAACATCAGCGCCACAGGTAACTTCCACAAAGCTGTGAACGATCTGAGAGACAAGGCAAGAAGGGCATTCTCTGGCATCAAAAGGAACATAAAATTCGACATACCAATTAGGATCTGGCTAAAAATACAGTGAGGGAAAAAAGTATTTGATCCCCTGCTGATTTTGTACGTTTGCCCACTGACAAAGAAATGATCAGTCTATAATTTTAATGGTAGGTTTATTTGAACAGTGAGAGACAGAATAACAACAAAAAAATCCAGAAAAACGCATGTCAAAAATTTTATAAATTATTTTCATTTTAATGAGGGAAATAAGTATTTGACCCCTCTGCAAAACATGACTTAGTACCTGGTGGCAAAACTCTTGTTGGCAATCACAGAGGTCAGACGTTTCTTGTAGTAGCCCACCAGGTTTGCACACATCTCAGGAGGGACTCCTCTTTGCAGATGTTCTCCAAGTCATTAAGGTTTCGAGGCTAACGTTTGGCAACTCGAACATTCAGCTGCCTCCACAGATTTTCTTTGTGATTAAGGTCTGGAGACTGGCTAGGCCACTCCAGGACCTTAATGTGCTTCTTCTTGAGCCACTCCTTTGTTGCCTTGGCCGTGTGTTTTGGGTCATTGTCATGCTGGAATACCCATCCACGACCCATTTTCAATGCCCTGGCTGAGGGAAGGAGGTTCTCACCCATCGATTAGATGGTACTTGGCCCCGTCCATCGTCCCTTTGATGCGGTGAAGATGTCCTGTCCCCTTAGCAGAAAAACACCCCCAAAGCATAATGTTTCCACCTCCATGTTTGACGGTGGGGATGGTGTTCTTGGGGTCATAGGCAGCATTCCTCCTCCTCCAAACACGGCGAGTTGAGTTGATGCCAAAGAGCTCCCTTTTGGTCTCATCTGACCACAACACTTTCACCCTGTTGTCCTCTGAATCATTCAGATGTTCATTGGCAAACTTCAGACGGGCATGTATATGTGCTTTCTTGAGCAGGGGGACCTTGCGGGCGCTGCAGGATTTCAGTCCTTCACGGCGTAGTGTGTTTCCAATTGTTTTCTTGGTGACTATGGTCCCAGCTGCCTTGAGATCATTGACAAGATCCTCCCGTGTAGTTCTGGGCTGATTCCTCACCGTTCTCATGATCATTGCAACTCCACGAGGTGAGATCTTGCATGGAGCCCCAGGCCGAGGGAGATTGACAGTTCTTTTGTGTTTCTTCCATTTGCAAATAATCGCACCAACTGTGGTCACCTTCTCACCAAGCAGCTTGGCGATGGTCTTGTAGCCCATTCCAGCCTTGTGTAGGTCTACAATCTTGTCCCTGACATCCTTGGAGAGCTCTTTGGTCTTGGCCATGGTGGAGAGTTTGGAATCTGATTGATTGCTTCTGTGGACAGGTGTCTTTTATACAGGTAACAAGCTGAGATTAGGATCACTCCCTTTAAGAGTGTGTTCCTAATCTCAGCTCGTTACCTGTATAAAAGACACCTGGGAGCCAGAAATTGTTCTGATTGAGAGGGGGTCAAATACTTATTTCCCTCATTGAAATGAAAATCAATTTATAACATTTTTGACATGCGTTTTTCTGGATTTTTTCGTTGTTATTCTGTCTCTCACTGTTGAAATAAACCTACCATTAAAATTATAGACTGATCATTTCTTTGTCAGTGGGCAAACGTACAAAATCAGCAGGCGATCAAATACTTTTTTCCCTCACTATACTTGAATCAGTTATTGAACACATTGCCCTTTATGGCTGTGAGGTCTGGGGTCCTCTTACCAACCAAGAATTCACAAAATGGGACAAACACCAAATTGAGACTCTGCATGCGGAATTCGGCAAAAATATCCTCTGTGTACAACGTAAAACACCAAATAATGCACGCAGAGCAGAATTAGGCCGATACCCGCTAATTATCAAAATCCAGAAAAGAGACGTTATATTCTACAACCACCTAAAAGGAAGCGATTCCCAAACCTTCCATAACTGTCACGGGTGTCGTAGGGTTTAGACCAAGACGCAGCGGGAAAATGTATACTCATCTTCTTTTATTAAAGGATAAAGAAGGAAAAACCAAAACAAACACGTATACAAAAAACACGACGACAAAGAACAGGCCGGTAAGGCACAAAGCTATACACAGCAACAATCTCCCACAAAATCCCATGACAAACACACTCCTAAATATAGGACCTTCAATCAGAGGCAACGATAGACAGCTGCCTCCAATTGAAGGCCCCAATCCCCATTACCAAAACATAGAAATACAAACACCTAGACAGAACATAGAAATAAACTAACATAGAACGATAACCAAAACCCTGGACTAATAAATCAAATACCCCTCTACATGAACACATACACAAACACACCCTGAACCACATAAAACAAATACCCCCTGCCACGTCCTGACCAAACTATAATAACAAATAACCCCTATTACTGGTCAGGACGTGGCAATAACAAAGCCATCACCTACAGAGAGATGGACCTGGAGAAGAGTTCCCTATCAAGCTGGTCCTGGGGCTCTGTTCACAAACACGAACACACCCCACAGAGCCCCAGGACAGCAACACAGTTAGACCCAACCAAATCATGAGAAAACAAAAAGATAATTACTTGACACAACTGGAATGCTATTTGGCCCTAACAGAGAGTACAAAGTGGCAGAATACCTGACCACAGTGGCTGACCCAAACTTAAGGAAAGCTTTGACTATATACAGACTCGGTGATCATAGCCTTGCTGTTGAGAAAGGCCGCCTTAGGCAGACCTGGCTCTCAAGAGAAGACAGGCTATGTGCACACTGCTCACAAAATGAGGTGGAAACTGAGCTGCACTTCCTAACCTCCTGCCCAATGTATGACCATATTAGAGACACATATTTCCCTCAGATTACACAGACCCACAAAGAATTTGAAAATAAACCTGATTTTGATGAACTCCCATATCTACTGGGTGAAATTCCACAGTGTGCCATCACAGCAGCAAGATTTGTGACCTGTTGCCACAAGAAAAGGGCAACCAGTGAAGAACAAACACCATTGTAAATACAACCCATATTTATGCTTATTTATTTTCCCTTCTGTACTTTAACCATTTGTACATCGTTACAACACTGTATATATACATAATATGACATTTGTAATGTCTTTATTCTTTTGGAACTTCTGTGAGTAATGTTTCCTGTTCATTTCTGTTTATTTCACTTTTGTATATTATCTACTTCACTTGCTTTGGCAACGTTAACATGTTTCTCATGCCAATAAAGCCCCTTGAATTGAAATGAATTGAGAAGAGTGAGGAAGGGAAAGAGATAAGAGAGGGTAAAGAGGACAGAGAGAGAGAGAGAGAGGGAAGGAGCAGTAGAGGGAGGAGGGTACGTACAGAAGTCTTGCCGTGGGGCTGCCGTGGCCCATTTCTTCCCACATTGCACACCGGAGTGGCAGATTAATTGCAGTTCAGTGTTCTGTGCAACTCTAATGTTCAGACATGATGTAAAACACAGCCGAGGCAAACACTGTCGAGGGAAAAATGTAAAATGTAAAAAAATGGAAAGCTTTCTGCCTGGGCTGGGCTCAGTCCGACTGGAGAGTTACTCCTCTGTAAAACGGGCTGGCCCAGGAGGGGCATCACCTGGGTCTGCTAAGGTAGGAGGAGGGTGGCTGTGGCTTCCGCTGCCTACAGCGTATATAATATGTGTCTGTGCTATTCATGGTCTTTGCTAACTAAGGTGTGATTGCCAAGATTAACCAAGATTGACAACAAGTGGCCTGTCATTTGCAGCCCAGCAGTTTTGTTGACCGGAGTGCCTGTGACCAGGAGGACTTCAATTTAAACAGATATCACACTCCCTTGGATGAATAGGATAAATTACCATAATATTTTTGCAAACCATGCTAAATGCTAACTATTTTTGCTAACAGGGTCCTGTGGGAATTTGGCCTAGACTCCCAGCATCAATCTCACTCCTCCTCCACTCTACCCCGCAGCGACTCCGGCTCCCTTTCCCTGAGTGTCCTCTCCTCTCCGCCTCTCCAGCTACAGGAGGAAGATAATCTGTTTTTTCCCCCCGTAAATTACCATAATCTCCAATACAGTCCTCCCCTAGAGCTAGATAATGGTTTGAAGCAACACATATTTTTCTTTCATTCTTTTTTTTCTTCCAGTGTCCCTCCCGCTCCATAGTGGACATGTTAAGTAATCCTCTGTGTATGAAAAAAACATATGGGAATGCTGGCTCACAGCAGCCGCCTGTGGGCCGACCGTCCTTAGGCGATGCCAGTAACGCAGCCTTAATCTCTAGGCAAGCAGACGTTCCCCCTGGTTAGTATACACACCAGGGGTTGGAACCTGTTCAGGGAACAGAACCAAAAAACGGAAAATAAAGATTTCTTTCAAGGAACAGAAATGGAACCTAGAACTAAAGTGATCTATACTGTTCCAGGGGAAGAACCGTTATTTTAAAAACATGGAAACTGGTTAATAATTTTATTTTATGCTCCAGGCATTTTTTTCTCGTCCCACAAAAAACGCAACAAAGCGCCAATGCAAAGCCCTCGCTCTGTCACTCAGAAACTTATTCCAATGTCTGTCTGCAATCTGAAAATCTTTGCCTGTGCGCGTGCGTGTTTAGGCTACCAGCCCCTCCCCCATCTGAAGCATAAACTACTGTACTGACGTTACAAGCATGATTCAGAAGAATAGGGAGATAGATTTTTAATTAGCTAGAGAAGAATGGATTCACTTTTTCAATGCTAGTTAAGGATGCAAGTCTCCCCTTTGCTGCTATAACAGCCTTCACTCTTCTGGGAAGGCTTTCCATTATATGTTGGAACATTGCTGCGGGGACTTGCTTCCATTCAGCCACAAGAGCGTTAGTGAGGTCGGGCACTGATGTTGGGCGATTAGGCCTGGCTTGCAGTTGGCGTTCCAAGGTATTTGATGGGGTTGAGGTCAGGGCTCTGTGCAGGCAAGTCAAGTTCATGCTGAAACAGGAAATGGCCTTCCCCAAACTGTTGCCACAAAGTTGGAAGCACAGAATCGTCTAGAATGTTATTGTATGCTGTAGTGTTAAGATTTCCCTTCACTGGAATCAAGGGGCCTAGCCCGAACCATGAAAAGCAGCCCCAGACCATTATTCCTCCCCCACCAAACATTACAATTGGTGCTATGCATTGGGACAGGTAGTGTTCTCCTGGCATCCGCCAAACCCAGATTCGTCAGTCGGACTGCCAGATGGTGAAGCGTGATTCATCACTCCAGAGAACGTTTCCACTGCTCCAGATTCCGATGGCGGCGAGCTTTACACCACTCCAACCGATGCTTGGCATTGCGCATGGTGAGCTTATGCTTGTGTGCGGCTGGTCGGCCATGGAAACCAATGGGAATTTGGCCTTCATGAAGGTCTCAACGAACAGTTCTTGTGCTGACCTTGCTTCCAGAGGCAACTTGATAGAGGGTTGCAACTGAGGACAGACGATTTTTACTCGCTACCTTACTTCAGCACTCGGCGATCCCGTTCTGTGAGCTTGTGTGGCGTGTTGTCGCGGCTGAGTCGTGGTTGCTCATAGACGTTTCCACTTCACAATAAGAGCACTTACAGTTGACCGGGGCAGCTCTAGCAGGGCAAAACTTTGATGAACTGACTTGTTGGAAAGGTTGCATCTTATGACGGTGCCACGTTGAAAGTCACTAAGGTCTTCAGTAAGGCCATTCTACTGCCAATGTTTGTCTTTGGAGATTGCATGGCTGTGTGCTTGATTTACGGATTGGTGAAGTCATTTAATGAGCTAAATGTAAAGAACTGTTGATTTCACAGGTTAGAAAATGACTTACAGGAGCAACAAGTGTTAAGTGCATTGCTCAAGGGCACATTGACAGATTTTTCACCTAGTTAGCTCAGGGTAATCGAACCAGCGACTGACCTAATGCTCTTAAACGCTAGGCTACCTCATGCCAAACACACACACACGCACACACGTGCACACACACAGCAGCCAGCAGCCGCAAGATATGCTGGCTTTCTGTGTAGGAGATTCAATCTCTCTTGAACAATCTAAGGATCAGAATAAAGAGAAAGACAGCTCAGAAAGCTAGTATCAGGTGCCAGCATGGCTGCTGCTGCTGGAAGGGCTGATAAGTATTCTGCTGTTTACAAAACTCTGCTGAGGGGACCACCTGCAATGCATTCTGGGTAAAACTGAAGAATTGGGTTGGGTGCTGCTGCCAAGTGCCAAAACAGCAGACTGTGAAGATTAGGGTTGTGTGCTGGGGTTAGGGTGTACTCAGGAGTTAGTTTGTTCTGATCGGGGTCGAGATGGTTAAAACTGTTCGGTTGAGATTGTGTGGTTGTGTTTGTGTTTCTTGCAGTTGAAGAGATCAAAATAGAGATGGTTTGTTTGGATTTGTTGCCATCATGTCATTGTGTTAGTCTGTTGGTCATGTGATCTGGGGAAGACAGAAAAACGAGTGAGAAAAAATATGTAAACAATAGTGATGCACCGATATTACATTTTTGGCCGATACCAAAATCCGATATTTTCCTTGCCGAACAAAATGATAACGATACCCGATATTTAACATTTTAGCAGCCTTTTAAGCATTCTAGTACAGTTAAATAGTTAACACACACACATGGACACAGCGGTCTATGGCACTGCATCTCAGTGCAAGAGGTGTCACCACAGTCCCTGGTTCGAATCCAGGCTGTATCACATCCGGCCGGGATTGGGAGTCCCATAGGGTGAAGCACAATTGGCCCAGCGTCGTCCGGGCCGTCATTGTAAATAAGAATTTGTTATTAACTGACTTGCCTAGTTAAATAAATACCGATTTCCGATTGTTAGGAAAACTTGAAATCGGCCCTAATTAATCGGCCATTCCGATTAATCGGTCGACCTCTAACACACACACACACACACACACACACACACACACACACACACACACCACAGCTTTCTCAGAACAATACCGAGATTCAACACATATCTTGGGGCATCTCAGGAAGGAGGGGGAGAAAAAAAACAACAGCATTTTTCTCCTGCAGTAAAAGTCCTCGCCCAGATGTGCCTGCTCAATTATCCACGAAGAAACAGCTGTGTGTGTGTGTGTGTGTGTGTGTGTGTGTGTGTGTGTGTGTGTGTGTATTATGAAACCTAACCCTTGTAATTATCTCACCAGTTTGTATGATCCAGGTTAAAACATGAACTCTCATTCTCTTTAAATTCCTCACTGATTCTGCTGAAGCCTTGGAAATCCTCTTATATACTCTCCCTCGTTCACCTCTCTGGCTCTATTTCCCTCGTTCACCTCTCTGGCTCTATTTCCCTCGTTCACCTCTCTGGCTCTCTCTTTCCCTCGTTCACCTCTCTGGCTCTCTCTTTCCCTCGTTCACCTCTCTGGCTCTCTCTTTCCCTCGTTCACCTCTCTGGCTCTATTTCCCTCGTTCACCTATCTGACTCTATTTCCCTCGTTCACCTCTCTGACTCTCTTTCCCTCGTTCACCTCTCTGACTCTCTTTCCCTCGTTCACCTCTCTGACTCTCTTTCCCTCGTTCACCTCTCTGACTCTATTTCCCTCGTTCACCTCTCTGGCTCTATTTCCCTCGTTCACCTCTCTGGCTCTCTCTTTCCCTCGTTCACCTCTCTGACTCTATTTCCCTCTCTCTTTCCCTCGTTCACCTCTCTGGCTCTCTCTTTCCCTCGTTCACCTATCTGACTCTATTTCCCTCGTTCACCTCTCTGACTCTCTTTCCCTCGTTTATCTCTCTGACTCTATTTCTCTCGTTCACCTATCTGACTCTATTTCCCTCGTTCACCTCTGACTCTTTTTCCCTCGTTCACCTCTCTGACTCTATTTCCCTCGTTCACCTCTCTGACTCTATTTCCCTCGTTCACCTCTCTGACTCTCTTTCCCTCGTTCACCTCTCTGGCTCTCTATGTCCCTCGTTCACCTATCTGACTCTATTTCCCTCGTTCACCTCTCTGGCTCTATTTCCCTCGTTCACCTCTCTGGCTCTATTTCCCTCGTTCACCTCTCTGGCTCTCTCTTTCCCTCGTTCACCTCTCTGGCTCTCTCTTTCCCTCGTTCACCTATCTGACTCTATTTCCCTCGTTCACCCCTCTGACTCTCTTTCCCTCGTTTATCTCTCTGACTCTATTTCCCTCGTTCACCTCTCTGGCTCTCTCTTTCCCTCGTTCACCTCTCTGACTCTCTTTCTCTCGTTCACCTCTCTGACTCTCTTTCTCTCGTTTATCTCTCTGACTCTCTTTCTCTCGTTCACCTCTCTGACGGTCTTTCTCTCGTTCACCTCTCTGACTCTCTTTCCCTCGTTTATCTCTCTGACTCTCTTTCCCTCGTTCACCTCTCTGACTCTCTCTTTCCCTCGTTCACCTCTCTGACTCTCTCTTTCCCTCGTTCACCTCTCTGACTCTCTCTTTCCCTCGTTCACCTCTCTGGCTCTCTCTTTCCCTCGTTCACCTCTCTGACTCTCTCTTTCCCTCGTTCACCTCTCTGACTCTCTCTTTCCCTCGTTCACCTCTCTGACTCTCTCTTTCCCTCGTTCACCTCTCTGACTCTCTTTCCCTCGTTCACCTCTCTGACTCTCTTGTTCCCTCGTTTATCTCTCTGACTCTCTCTTTCCCTCGTTCACCTCTCTGACTCTCTCTTTCCCTCGTTCACCTCTCTGACTCTCTCTTTCCCTCGTTCACCTCTCTGGCTCTCTCTTTCCCTCGTTCACCTCTCTGGCTCTCTCTTTCCCTCGTTCACCTCTCTGACTCTCTTTCCCTCGTTCACCTCTCTGACTCTCTCTTTCCCTCGTTCCTTTCTCTGACTCTCTCTTTCCCTCGTTCACCTCTCTGACTCTCTTTCCCTCGTTCACCTCTCTGACTCTCTTGTTCCCTCGTTTATCTCTCTGACTCTCTCTTTCCCTCGTTCACCTCTCTGACTCTCTCTTTCCCTCGTTCACCTCTCTGACTCTCTCTTTCCCTCGTTCACCTCTCTGACTCTCTTTCCCTCGTTCACCTCTCTGACTCTCTCTTTCCCTCGTTCACCTCTCTGGCTCTCTCTTTCCCTCGTTCACCTCTCTGGCTCTCTCTTTCCCTCGTTCACCTCTCTGGCTCTCTCTTTCCCTCGTTCACCTCTCTGGCTCTCTCTTTCCCTCGTTCACCTCTCTGGCTCTGTCTTTCCCTCGTTCACCTCTCTGACTCTCTTTCCCTCGTTCACCTCTCTGACTCTCTCTTTCCCTCGTTCACCTCTCTGACTCTCTCTTTCCCTCGTTCACCTCTTTGGCTCTCTCTTTCTCTCGTTCACCTCTCTGGCTCTCTCTTTCCCTCGTTCACCTCTCTGGCTCTCTCTTTCCCTCGTTCACCTCTCTGGCTCTCTCTTTCCCTCGTTCACCTCTCTGGCTCTCTCTTTCCCTCATTTATCTCTCTGACTCTCTTTCTCTCGTTCACCTCTCTGACTCTCTTTCTCTCGTTTATCTCTCTGACTCTCTTTCCCTCGTTTATCTCGCTGACTCTCTTTCCCTCGTTTATCTCTCTGACTCTCTCTTTCCCTCGTTCACCTCTCTGACTCTCTCTTTCCCTCGTTCACCTTACTGGCTCTCTCTTTCCCTCGTTCACCTCTCTGGCTCTCTCTTTCCCTCGTTTATCTCTCTGACTCTTTCTCTCGTTCACTTCTCTGACGGTCTTTCCCTCGTTCACCTCTCTGACGGTCTTTCTCTCATTCACCTCTTTGACTGTCTTTCCCTCGTTCTCCTATCTGACTCTTTATCTCGTTCACCACTCTGGCCCTCTCTTTCCCTCGTTCATCTCTCTGACTCTCTTTCCCTCGTTCATCTCTCTGACTCTCTTTCTCTCGTTCACCTCTCTGACTCTCTCTTTCTCTCATTCACCTCTGACTCTCTCTTTCTCGGCTCATATAACACATTTGACCCCTAGCTCCTACCCCTGAACTTGTTGTGTATCTGAGATGTTTGCATATTAGAATAACTTCATTTCACCCTGTGATATCTTCCAGTAGGTGGGACATATGCTACCTTATATGGCGGATACTTCCACCTATCCATTCAGGTCTACACAAACTGCCAGGCCGTAGGGGCCATTTGGGTCGATTTGAAATTGGGCTCCTGTCTCTCTCCCCTCACTCACCCAGTGACGGTTCACTGTAGTCAGCCCCATGGCAGCACCAGTCATCCACCCTGATCCTTCAGAGTATCTCCTCTTACACAATCCTCTTCACATTAGGCAGCTCACCCACTGTGAAACACCAAAATAACCACGGCGCTAAGTGCTGCCTTTACACAAAGAGCATCGCATTGAAATGCTGATGTCTTCTGTTCTCTTCTGTTCTGAGGACCTGTGTGTTTTGTCGTGTCGCGTTAGAGTGGGGTTTGTTTTCCAAGAGAGCCTGGCTGTTCTCGCCTGTTGCCTGTGTGTGTGTGCGTGTGCGTGTGACTCAATCTCATCTCGGTTTATACAGGGCTCAGAATGAGTACTAACTTCACTGACAGCTGCACTCATACGACATATGCCCACAGGGCAACAACTCAAGCCTTTAGCATTCCTATACCCTATGGGTATGTGTGGGCGTATGTGGGAGGGTGTGGCTGTGTGTGTGCAAGTATGTGTGTGCTTGTGTCTATGTGTGTGTGTTTGTGTGTGTCTACACGCATACATGCAAATGTGTATGAAAGCGAGGGTCTCTCTGTGTGTCGGGGGAGGGGTGTGGATGGAGCCAGTGAAGTGCCTGTAAAGACATGCATTATTCAGTGTAGAGTGTTATTCTGAGTGAGATGTAGACTACTGTTTCTCTCTAGCCCAAGTAGGACAGCAATCAGCCTGATCTCTTATGAACTATAACTCTGCAGCGGTCGATAGCTGTTAGCATGCTAATCCTGCTCCCGTTATTGATATCCACACTGCCTTTTTCCCCCAGGGGTGTGTGTGTGTGTCTGTGTCTGTGTGTGTCTGAGTATGTGAGTATATGATTGCTCTGTAGATAAGCAATACGATTTGTGGGGTGTTGTGCTCTGTGTGTGTGCCTGTTTGCCTTTCATTGTGTGTGTGCGCGTGCCTGTGCATGCGTTCTTGTGTGTGTGTGATCCCTAGATTGATATCCAAACTGCTTTATTTCTCAGACGTCAAACAGAGAGCGGAGCCTTGAACTCCCAGCAGGCATTATTCATTGAATTAGATAACACACACAAGATGCAAATGGGCCACGAAACCCTCCATATTCCACACAACACCGTCTCAATCTCAACCTAAAAATATTAACCTACAGGTCTCTCTCTGGCCTGTGGAAAATTACATCATAACATAATGTTGGTTCCTGCCTCCAAGGATGGTATTGTACTCTATCCAGCAGACTATTGTCCTGTAATGGAGTTAGTATCTGACTCTGTATTCTACTTTGTATTAATCCTATGTTGGTTATTATCAAGAGGGCTAGCAGCGGTTGCCGTGGTGTTATTTATTGCCAGTGATGTTAATTAAAACACGTACGTGATGCGACACTACATCTCAGCCCCTCCCGTCTTACTTCCCTGAGGCGGTGGGGGGGGTTGGCATGCTGGCTGCAGGAATGTCCACCAGAGCTGTTGTCAGATCATTTTATGTACATTTCTCTACCATAAGCCGCCTCCAACGTCGTTTTAGAGAATTTGGCCGTACCTCCAAACGGCCTCACAACCGCAGATCACGTGTATGGCGTCGTGTGTAGGCGGGCGGTTTGCTGATGTCAACGTTGTGAACAGAATGCCCTATGGTGGCAGTTGGGTTATGGTATGGGCAGGCATAAGCTATGGACAACGAACACAATTGCATTTTATTGATGGCAATTTGAATGCACAGAGATACCTTGATGAGATCCTGAGGCCCATTGTCGTGCCATTCATCCGCTGCCATCACCTCATGTTTCAGCATGATTATGCACAGCCCGATGTTGCAAAGATCTGTACACAATTCCTGGGAACTGAAAATGTCTCAGTTCTTCCATGGCCTGCATACTCACCAGACATGTCACCCATTGAGCATGTTTGGGATGCTCTGCATCGACGTGTACGACAGCATGTTCCACTTCCCGCCAATGTCTAGCAAGTTTGCACAGCCATTGAAGAGAAGTGGGACAACATTCCACAATCAACAACCTGATCAACTCTATGCGAAGGAGATGTGTCACGCTGCATGAGGCAAATGATGGTCACACCAGATACTGACTGGTTTTCTGATCCAAGGTATCTGTGACCAACAGATGCATATCTGTATTCTATAGATTAGAGATGAATGATTAGAGTTTAATGAATGTATTTAAATGAATTGATTTCCTTGAATGAACTGTAATTCAGTAAAATCTTCAAAATTGTTGCATGTTGCATTTATATTTTTGTTCAGTATAGTTCATTTTCATTTCTTCATAGTATGTCAACTCTAAATAAATTATTTTCACCCTACATTTACTAAACAGCGTTTAAGTAACAGATTACAGCTCAACAATGTTGCGTCTTCACCCTAAAGATACTGTTTACAGTCTTACAGCATTCTTTCAGTCAATCTGTTCTCCCCAGCATGTACTTCTAACACCAGATTACTCCGCTCTTTCCTCCATTCTCACATGACGCTTACAGCTTTGATTCCAATGCCCCGGGAGTATTTATGAATTATTAAAGGCACGTTGTTTATGAGCCGTAGCCACATCAGAAAGACATGCTAGTATCCCATTTCTCTATTTTGAAGTCCTTCGTCTCCTGTCAGAAGATAGAAGAATGATTGAGTTGGATATTTAGACCAGTGGTTGCCAACTTTTTTTGGTTACTTTACCGCCAACTGAATTTTGCTCTGCCTGAAATAACCCTGAAGTACCCCTCATGCGGATTTTAACAGTAGGTCTGTCCTAGTACCCCTGGTTGGGAACAACTGGTTCAGACATCCCCTGTGAAGCTAAGATGATAGTAGGCCAATCGTTGAACATGTATGAAAGCTTAGAAATGTAGAATTATTAAAGCATCATCCTGATAGATTGAGGTATTTTTATGAGCAGGCTTCTAAAACATAAGAAAGCAGTGTTTCTCCTATATTAATTTAGCAGCTGCAAGCAAACAACATGAAAAACATCCCAGGGAAAACACTGGAAAGGTTTATTAATGTATGTATTTATGGCTCTGTTGGCCTTCTGTAGCTAAATTATTCTAGTGTTGTTGACAAGGACATCCCATGGGTTTCCTCTCTTGTACTCCCGTGTTTTCTCTCTCTCTCTCTCTCTCTCTCTCTCTCTCTCTCTCTCTCTCTCTCTCTCTCTCTCTCTCACACAGATCCCTGATTCTCATCACAATAATCTCTGCTCCTCTGTCCAGCTGAACATCAGCATGTGTGTGTGTGTTGTGTGTGTGCAGTTAGTATGCTACATTAGCATTTGAAATGCCCCGGGCGCCATTGAGATGCAGTTGCTATTGACAGCCAGCTGCTTTGTATCTGACTGGTCATTCTAGACTAGAGGCTGCTAGCTGGTCGACATTAACTCACTTTATGTTGCTACTCTCTGCTTTCTATGCCTGGGGCTAGGAGGGCATAGGCTGCTAACTCTGTATCGGGCAGCTTGACGCTAACTGGTTTGACGTGACTACTGGTAGGCATTTAAATTGGCTAGCCTAGTAGCCTATAGTTACAGTAAGACCTTGATTTGCGGTAGCAGCAGCTCTTGTTTCCGTTTCCGGCCATTTCATTAATGCTGTTCAGTTTCAACAGAACATATGATTTGGTTGTGTGTCGAAGCCAATACCACACATCCAATCAAATAGGAGCAGTCATGTTTTATTAAGTCACAGTATACATAATGAAGTCAGAGAGCATTACTGCATTGTGATCCAGGACTGGGTAGATACGTGCAGACAGCTGATATACACTGAGTGTACAAAACATTAGGAACACCATGACATATGGCTGACCAGGTGAAAACTATGATCCCTTATTGATGTCACTTGTTAAATCCACTTCAATCAGTGTAGATGAAGGGGAGAAGACAGGTTAAAGAAGGATTTTAAAACCTTGAGACTAATCTGCAGGTAGCTAACCGACCAGGTTCAATGTTAGCTAGCTAACATTAGGCTATAACTATCAAAGAAATTGGCTATGAGATAAGAATAATAAGATCATACACATAACGTTAGCTAGCGAGCCAGCCAGCTAACGTTAGCTAACTAGCTAACAGTACACTTAAACTTGAAATGAAAAGGACTTTCTGTCAAAATTAGAAATGTGCAATATCTCAACATTTTGCTAGCAAGACTATCTTACCCATGTACATCATGGATGGACGCTTCTCCTTGTCATGGATGCCATGGTTGCCCTTATTTTGAAGATGTAATCCGGAGACAGGTGTTTTCTCCATCTCCTTAGCTATCATACTCTAATTCCACTGATTTCAAAAGTCGGTCCTCCAGAAAGTGGAGAGGAACAGTTATGCAGTTCTACTATGCAATATATATATTTTTAAAGCCGCGTTAGACATGATTACCTACACATACTGACCAGCTCAAATAGTCAGAAGCTTGCTATATGGCAGACCAATCCGAACTCATCTCTCTGCATGCCCAGCCCACTCATTATATCAGCCAATCATGGCTAGCGGGAAGGTTGCTGACTTTTTCTGTGGCTAATCCAACTAGGCTCGTAATTTAACAATTGTATTCATATTTACAGATGGCATACACATTTGTTATTAAGACACATGAAAGTGCACATGTTCCAGAAGGCATTTCTGGCCAAAAAACACATTTTGATAAAAATAAAATTTTTACGTTCATATGGCTGTTCTGTGAAGTAGTGACTTGCGGCATACGGCTATTTTCCTGAAACAAGTCACGTTTTCGAAGACGCTCTTATCCAGAGCGATTTACAGGAGCAATTATGGTTTAGTGCCTTGCTTAAGGGCACATTGATCGATTTTTCACATAGTCAGATTTCAGTTACTGGCCCAACGCTCTTATCCGCTAGGCTACCTGCCACCCCTAGTTTAACTTGCTATCTAAGTAAGTGGCTAAATTAATAAGTTGACTGGGCATCATATTATGTTAGCTTTCTGCCGTGTTTGAGAAGGCAGAGCCCTTTGGATGAGTTATTTGTACAGCTGCCACTGCAATCTTGATTTCCTTGCATTTATTTCTCCTTTCTGTTCTCGGCCTGTCTGCTCCTAGCCCCTCTTCTCCAAGCAGAGCAGGCAGGCCCATTTTATTTAACTAGGCAAGTAAGTTAAGAACAAATTATTTTTTTCAATGATGGCTTAGGAACAGTGGGTTAACTGTTCAGGGGCAGAACGACAGATTTTTACCTTGTCAGCTCGGGGATTTGATCTGCAACCTTTCGATTACTAGTCCAACGCTTTAACCACTAGGCAACCTGCCGCTACCATTGCCTCAGCGACTAAGACTCCACACAGACACAGCGTGTAGACATGCTGCTGGAGAACTAGCACTGAATGCGTCAAAATGTTGTTAATGCAAAATGTCTCTCATTTACATTCGCTTGTAAATGTCCAAACTCACCAAAAATGTAATTCGGTAGCTCATACCTATATATGTAGAACTTTATGAGCTGCGCTCGTTTGCGCTCATTAGCATATTTACCTAGCAACCTCCATGGAAATTCGCTATTACTTGTACAAATTTTGTTAGCATTCTGGTAATAGATGCCCAATGGGCTTTTTTTGCGTTTCCTTTTGTACTAAACCAGTAATGCCGTTTATCCTGGGGTGAGAGAAGGACGGTATGATGATATGATAACGCCCAACCCTTGTCCAAGCCCTGACGAATTGAAGCTGTTCTAAAAGAGGGAGGTGGAAGGGTGCAACTCAATATTAGTAAGGTGTTCTTAATATTTTGTACACTAAGTGCATTGATTGTGTCCCTTCACCTTAACTACACACACATACAACACAAACCATTTTTTTTTTATTGTGGCAAAGGTCTATCACCTCTCACACACACACGTACTGTACACACACACACATACGTGCGTGTCAGAAGGTCCTGACGGCAATGGGTGTCCGTCATGATTTAATAAGCTGGCTGACATTTTGGAATGTAAGCAGTAAAGATTTATTCCTAATTAGGTGGGAGCTGCACTCTTGACCTGCTGCCGAAGTGTGTGTGTGTTTGTGTGTGTTTGTGTGTGTGTGTGTGTGTGTGTTTGTGTGTGTTTGTGTGTGTAGCAGGTTGGTGGTGGCAGCTGGAGATGGGATAGGTTTATATTGCTATGTTTTCTCCCTTGCCTGACATTTCAACAACACACGCATGCACACAAACACAATCGTAGGCTCGTACAGACACTCGTACACACCTACAAACACACACACTCCCTATTATTCAGTAGTGATTGGTTGTCTCAATATCTCAGCATTTCCTAACAGTGGCTCTGGGAGAGACAAAACACAGGGTGCAATATGAGGTTTGCCATAAGTTTCATGATAAACTTTGATTTGTTCAACTTTTTAAAGGTCAATGTTGGAGATGCAATAATAATCAGGTAGAATTTCTGAGTTTATCTTTCCAAGGATAGCCTGGTCAGTGTGTCCTTAGTCATGTCTAGTAGATAGCCTGGTCTGTGTGTCCTTAGTCATGTCTAGTAGATAGCCTGGTCTGTGTGTCCTTAGTCATGTCTAGTAGATAGCCTGGTCTGTGTGTCCTTAGTCATGTCTAGTAGATAGCCTGGTCTGTGTGTCCTTAGTCATGTCTAGTAGATAGCCTGGTCTGTGTGTCCTTAGTCATGTCTAGTAGATAGCCTGGTCTGTGTGTCCTTAGTCATGTCTAGTAGATAGCCTGGTCTGTGTGTCCTTAGTCATGTCTAGTAGATAGCATGGTCTGTGTGTCCTTAGTCATGTCTAGTAGATAGCCTGGTCTGTGTGTCCTTAGTCATGTCTAGTAGATAGCCTGGTCTGTGTGTCTTTAGTCATGTCTAGTAGATATTGGTATTACATCAATTACAGTGGACTGACTGCATGGAGCTGTGGAGCCAGAACTACAGCAGGGTATCCCAATCCACTCAGTACAGCTTGTCTTTCTCTGTCTGTTCTGTCTGCTTCTCTCTCTCTCGCTCTCTCTCTCTCTTTCTGTCTCTTTCTGCCTCTCGCTCTCTCTTTCTCTCTCTCTATTTCTGTCTCTTCTGCCTCTCTCTCTCTCTCTCTCTATATATATATATATATCTCTTTCTGCCTCTCTCCCTCTCTCTCTCTTTCTGTCTCTTTCTGCCTCGCTCTCGCTCGCTCTCTCTCTCTTTCTGCCTCTCTCTCTCTCTCTCTTTCTGTCTCTTTCTGCCTTTCTCTCTTTCTCTCTTTCAATTCAACTCAATTCAATTTAAATTCAAGGGGCTTTATTGGCGTGGGAAACATTTGTTAACATTAGTGGTCGACCGATTATGATTTTTCAACGCCGATACTGATACCGATTATTGGAGGTCCCGAATAAGCCGATACCGTTTAATCGGCCGATTATTTTTCCTTTTTTTTAATAATGACAATTACAACAATACTGAATGAACACTTATTTTAACTTAATATAATACATCAATAAAATCAATTTAGCCTCAAATAAATAATGAAACATGTTCAATTTGGTTTAAATAATGCAAAACAAAGTGTTGGAGAAGAAAGTAAAAGTGCAATATGTGCCATGTAAGAAAGCTAATGTTTAAGTGCCTTGCTCAGAACATGAGAGCATATGAAAGCTAGTGGTTCCTTTTAACATGAGTCTTCAATATTCCCAGGTAAGAAGTTTTAGGTTGCAGTTATTATATTATTATAGGAATTATAGGACTATTTCTCTCTATACGATTTGTATTTCATAAACCTTTGACTATTGGATGTTCTTATAGGCACTTTAGTATTGCCAGTGTAACAGTATAGCTTCCGTCCCTCTCCTCGCCTCTACCTGGGCTCAAACCAGGAACACATCGACAACAGCCACCCTCGAAGCAGCGTTACCCATGTAGAGGAAGGGAAACAACTACTCCAAGTCTCAGAGCGAGTGACGTTTGAAACGCTATTAGCGTGCACCCGGCTAACTAGCTAGCCATTTCACATCGGTTACACCAGCCTAATCTTGGGAGTTGACAGGCTTGAAGGGGTGGGTATAATTTGTGGAACGTTCCAACAGGAATCTGTTCCAAAAAACGTAAAGTAAAAGGTTGCCAACCAACAACGCATACAAAGTAGCAACGCATACAAACCTAGCTAACTAGCTGCCGAATAGGCATCAACTCACCACATAGCTTATTCTTAATGTTTGTCCATTGGCAAACAGACATGTGAGGACAGACATTTTTCGGAATAAACGTGATGAGTGAAAAACGCTATGAAATAGACCACTCACTACCCGGTATCTTATTCTGCCGCTATACAACTTTGTATGCGTTGTTTTTTGGAAACCTTGTTATTTACAAAGTTTTTGGAATAGATTCCTGTTGGAACGTTCCACAAATTATACCCACCCAGGTTGAAGTCATAAACAGCGCAATGCTTGAAGCACAGCGAAGGGCTGTTTGAATGAATGCTTACGAGCCTGCTGCTGCCTACCACCGCTCAGTCAGACTGCTCTATCAAATCATAGACTTAATTATAACATAATAACACACAGAAATACGAGCCTTAGGTCATTAATATGGTCGAATCTGGAAACTATCATCTCGAAAACAAAAGTTTTTTTCTTTCAGTGACATACGGAACCGTTCCGTATTTTATCTAACGGGTGACTAAGTCTAAATATTCCTGTTAGGCATTGATGTTTATGGTTAGGTACATTGGTGCAACGACAGTACTTCTTTCGCAAATGCGCTTGTTAAATCAACACCCGTTTGTCGAAGTAGGCTGTGATTCAATGAAAATTAACAGGCACCGCATCGATTATATGCAACGCAGGACACGTTAGATAAACTAGTAATATCATCAACCATGTGTAGTTAACTAGTGATTATGTTAAGATTGATAGTTTTTTATAAGTCTAATGCTAGCTAGAAACTTACCTTTGCTTCTTGCTGCCCTCGCGTAACAGGTAGTCAGCCTGTTAATCCTTGTGGAGTGTAATGTAAGGCAGGTGGTTAGAGCGTTGGACTGGTAACCGAAGGTTGCAAAAACGAATCCCCACTGAACAAGGCAGTTAACTCCCGTTTCTAGGCCGTCATTGTAAATAAGAATGTGTTCTTAATCTGACTTGCCTAGTTAAATAAAAATAACTAGAGGTCGACCTCTAGTTAACATTGCCAAAGCAAGTGAAATAGATAATAAACAAAAATGAAATAAACAATAAAAAATTAACAGTAAACATTACACACATTTCAAATGTCATATTATGTCTATATTCAGTGTTGTAACGATGTGCAAATAGTTAAAGTAACAAAGGGAAAATAAATCAACATAAATATAGGTTGTATTTACAATAGTGTTTGTTCTTCACTGGTTGCCCTTTTCTTGTGGCAGCAGGTCACAAATGTTGCTGCTGGGATGGCACACTGTGGTATTTCACCCAATAGATATGGGAGTTGATCAAAAATTGATTTTTTTTAAAATTCTTTGTGGCTCTGTGTAATCTGAGGGAAATATGTGTCTCTGATATGGTCATACATTTGGCAGGAGGTTAGGAAGTGCAGCTCAGTTTCCACCTAATTTTGTGGGCAGTGTGCACATAGCCTGTCTTCTCTTGAGAGCCAGGTCTGCCTACCGAGTCTGAGCATAGTCAAAGCTTTCCTTAATTTTGGGTCAGTCACAGTGGTCAGGTATTCTGCTGCTATGCACTCTTTGTTTAGGGCCAAATAGCATTCTAGTTTCCTCAGTTTTTTGTTAATTCTTTCCAATGTGTCAAGTAATTATCTTTTTGTTTTCTAATGATTTGGTTGGGTCTAATTGTGTTGCTGTCCTGGGGCTCTGTGGGGTCTGTTTGTGTTTGTGAACAGAGCCCCAGGACCAGCTTGCTTAGGGGACTCTTCTCCAGGTTCATCTCTCTGTAGTTGATGGCTTTGTTATGGAAGGTTTGGGAATCGTTTCCTTTTAGTTGGCTGTAGAATTAAACGGCTCTTTTCTGGATTTTGATAGCTAGCGTGTATCGGCCTATTTCTGCTCTGCATGCATTATTTGGTGTTTTACGTTGTACACGGAGGACATTTTAGCAGAATTCTGCATGCACTCTCTCAATTCAGTTCAATTCAATTCAATTTGCTTTATTGGCATGACGTAACAATGTACATATTGCCAAAGCTTACTTTGGATATTTACAATATGAAAATAATAAGAATCAAAATTGTCAACGGGACAACAGTAACAACAATAACCAAGGGTCAAAATAACCATACATTGAACAATAACAATAAGCATACAGTAGAGGACATGTGCAGGTTGATTGGTCTGTCAGACACTGTCCCTCAACTTATGGCAGGCAGCAATGTAGTGCGCTGCCAGCCCACAGCTCTCTGCGTCCTCCCCCAACAGGACGGGTAGCCTACTTTCATCAGAGAGGTCTTTGAAACCTTGAATAAGGGTTTCAAATTTGTGGAAATGACACTCAAATTGTTTTATATTTTTTACATTTTGTCAGGAAATGCAGCTCCGTCTCAGGTTCTGCTGTTGTGCAGTGGTTGCACAGACTTTCCTCTACAGGGAGCCAGGTTTTCCTGTGTCTACCCTTCTCAATGGCAAGGCTGTGCTCACTGAGCCTGTATTTTGTCAAGGTTTTTCTAAGGTTTTGATCAGTAACCATGGTCGTTTTGCACATGCTGTATATATACTTTTTCTACTGTATGTTTGTTTTTTCCATGTGTAACTCTGTGTTGTTGTATGTGTCGAACTGCTTTGCTTTATCTTGGCCAGGTTGCAGTTGCAAATGAGAACTTGTTCTCAACTAGCCTACCTTTAGCCACGGTATACTGTCGATTTAGGGCCATATAGCACTGCATTTTGCTTTGTGCTTGTGCTTGTGTTTCCCAATAAGCAATGTAGTTTTGTTTTGACTGTGTTGTAATTTGGTTTATTCTGATTGATTGGATGTTCTGGTCCTGAGGCTTCAGTGGGTTAGTAGAACAAGTTTGTGAACTCAGCCCCAGGACCAGCTGGATGAGGGGACTCATTTATTTGCTCAGCTCTTGGCATTGCAGGGCTTGGTAATGATATGAGAGGGGGTCACTGTATTTTAGATGTTTCCAAAACTTAATTGCTCTTTTTTGAGTTTTTATTATTAGTGGATATTGGCCTAATTCTGCCCTCCATGCATTGTTTGTAGTTTTCCTCTTGACATGTAGGAGAATCTTACAGAACTCAGCATTAAGGGTTTCAATGGGGTGTTTGTCCCATTTGATGAAATCTGGTTTTGCAAGTGGACCCCACACCTCGCTGCCATAAAGTGCAATTGGTTCAATGACACATTCAATTAGTTTTAGGCAAATTTTAATAGGTATTGTCACGCCCTGACCAGGTGAACTCTGCTATTTTGGTCAGGGTGTGGCATTTCTATGGTTTATTTTCTATGTTTTGGTTATAGCCTTTCTTTGTGTTTTATTTCTATGTTGGGCTCGGGGGTGATTTCCCAATCAGACAGCTGTCGCTTGTGAAGTCTGATTGGGAATCACATTTAAGTTCCTTTTCCCCCACGATGTTTGTGGGTTGTTGCCTCTTTTGTTTGAGCAAGTTAACGTTTCGTCTATTCTTTGTCTGTTTTGGTAACGTGTTTATTTGTGTCTAAATAAACATGTGTTCGCTCCCAGCTGCGCTTTGGTCCGCTTCCTTATCACCCGACGACGAGCGTTACAGAACAACCCACCGAACCAGGACCAAGCAGCGGGAGGAAAAGGAGCGCGAGAGATGGGCTCGCGAGGGAAAGGAGTTCTGGACCTGGGAAGAGATCATGTCGGGGAAAGGACCCTGGCGGAGGGATTCCCAGGTCGAGGAGGTGATGCCAGCCGGTGGAAGGAGTCGGAGGCGGCGGTCGAGGAGGCCCGGAAGACACCCCCAAGAATTTTTTTTGGGGGGGGCTAATGGGGTGGTCCGGAAGGGCAGACGAAGAGCCCAGACCACTGCTCTCCTGGGGGATAACGGCGAAGGAGGAGGCAGAGATGTGGCAGGTCCTGGAGGACCTGCGTAGGGACAGCGTGGAGGAAGAGCCTTGGGTGGCAGAGGTGCGCACGGTATCGCCAGTGCGCCTGCACAGCCCAGTGCGCTCTGTGCCAGCGCCCTGCATTTGCTGGGCTAGGGGGAGTGTTCAGCGAGGACGTGTTGTGCCGGCTCAGCGCTCCTGGCCTCCGGTGCCCCTTCTCGGTCCGATGTATCCTGCGCCGAGGACGCGCACTGTGTCTCCGGTACGGCTGCACAGCCCAGTGCGTTCTGTGCCAGCGCTCCACACTTGCCAGTCTAAGGTGGGCGTTGAGCCAGAACGGGTGATGTCAGCTGTGCACTCCAGACCTCCAGTGCGCCTCCTCGGTCCAGGATATCCGGCGCCGCTAATGCGCACTGTGTCGCCGGTGTGCGGTCACGGTCCAGCACGTCCTGTGCCAGCACCTCGCCCTTGCCGGGCGAATGTGGTGCGTGTCCACAGTCCAGTCCGGCCCATCCCTGCTCCTCGCACCAAGCCCACGGTGCGTGTCCCCAGTCCTGTCCGGCCCATCCCTGCTCCCCGCACCAAGCCAGTGGTGCGTGTTCCCAGTCCAGTCCGGCCCGTCCCTGCTCCCCGCACCAGGTTAGTGGTGCGTGTCCCCAGTCCTGTCCGGCCCATCCCTGCTCCCCGCACCAAGCCAGTGGTGCGTGTCCCCAGTCCTGTCCGGCCCATCCCTGTTCGCCGCACCAAGGCTACGGTGCGTGTCCACAGTCCGGCCCGACCCGACCCGTCCCTGCTCCTCGCACCAAGCCCACGGTGCGTGTCCCCAGTCCTGTCCGGCCCATCCCTGCTCCCCGCACCAAGCCAGTGGTGCGTGTCCCCAGTCCTGTCCGGCCCGTCCCTGCTCCCCGCACCAAGCCAGTGGTGCGTGTCCCCAGTCCAGTCCGGCCCGTCCCTGCTCCCCGCACCAAGCCAGTGGTGCGTGTCCCCAGTCCAGTCCGGCCCGTCCCTGCTCCCCACACCAGGTTGGTGGTGCGTGTCCCCGGTCCTGTCCGGCCCGTCCCTGTTCCCCGCACTAGGCCCACGGTGCGTGTCCACAGTCCGGCACGGCCTGTCCGGTCCACCGGTGACCAGTCTTGTTCCGGTCGGCGGCTCCGCTCCGGAGCCTGAGCATGCCGCTCCACCGTGGTCCAGTCCGGGCCAGAGGGGTAGGGCTAGGGTGGAGGCAGGGGGAGAAACACGCCCGGGGCCAGAGCCTCCACCGAGGGTGAGGCGCCCACCCGGGTCCCCCCCCTAATAGACTTTAGGTTGGTGCGCCGGGAGTACGCACCGTTGGAGGGGGGGTACTGTCACGCCCTGACCAGGTGAACTCTGCTATTTTGGTCAGGGTGTGGCATTTCTATGGTTTATTTTCTATGTTTTGGTTATAGCCTTTCTTTGTGTTTTATTTCTATGTTGGGCTCGGGGGTGATTTCCCAATCAGACAGCTGTCGCTTGTGAAGTCTGATTGGGAATCACATTTAAGTTCCTTTTCCCCCACGATGTTTGTGGGTTGTTGCCTCTTTTGTTTGAGCAAGTTAACGTTTCGTCTATTCTTTGTCTGTTTTGGTAACGTGTTTATTTGTGTCTAAATAAACATGTGTTCACTCCCAGCTGCGCTTTGGTCCGCTTCCTTATCACCCGACGACGAGCGTTACAGGTATTTCAATTTGAATTTCTTTTTTAATGGCATAGAATGCCCTGTGTGCTTTCTCGCTCAGTTCATTCACTTCCTCATTAAGGTGTCCAGTTGAGCTGATTTTTAAACCTAAGTAATTGTAGTGTGTGCAGTACTCTATATATTTTGTACCAATTGAGAACTTTGGTCTAATTCCCTGAGATCTGGATCTTCTCTGGAAAATCATTATTTTAGTATTTTTGGGGTTTACTACCAGGGCCCAGGTCTGGCAGTACTACTCTAGCAGGTCCAGGCTCTGCTGTAGGCCATGTGCTGTGGGTGACAGCAGGCATAGGTCATCTGCGAAGAGTAGGCATTTAACCTCTGAATTGTGGAGACTAACATCAGGGGCTGAGGATTTTTCTAGAATAGTGGCCAATTTGTTGATGTAAATATTGAAGAGTGCAGGGCTCAGATTGCAACCCTGGCAAAGGCCCCGCCCCTGGTTAAAGAATTCTGTTCTTTTCTTGACAATTTTAATGCCACATGTGTTGCCAGTATACATTGATTGAATTATGTCATATGTTTTACCCCCTACACCACTTTCAATAACTTTGTAGAACAGTCATGTATGCCAAATAGAATCAAATGCTTTTTGGAAGTCGATAAAGCAAGTGTATATTTTGGTATTATTTTGGTGGACATGTTTATCTATCAGGGTGTGTAGGGTGTAAATATGATCAGTCGTGCAATGTTTTGGTATAAATCCAATGTGGCTTTTACTCAAGACATTGTGCTTATTAAGGAAGTTTAGAACTCTTACATTTATAATACCACAGAAAACCTTACCCAGGTTACTGTTCACACAAATGCCTCTGTAATTGTTAGGGTCAAATTTGTCTCCGTTCTTAAAGATTGGGGTTATGTGTCCTTGATTCCAGATGTCAGGGAAATAACCTACACAATAACCCACACTAACCTAAACAGTTTTAATATAGTCAATTGAAATTTTGCACTATTGAGTTTGAGCATCTCATTTAGGATGCCATCAGGTCCGCATGCTTTTAAATTTGAGGGCCTGAAGTTCTTATAGAGCTCCTGGTCAGTAATTGGGGAGTCCAATGGACTTTGATTGTCCTTTATAGCTTTTTCTAATCCATTCAACTTCTCATGAATTTGGCGTTGTTCTGCGTTTTTGTCAGTTTGAACGGTGTTGTGGAGTGTTTTAAAATGGGTTGTCCATATGTCACCATTTTGTATCGCTAATTCCTCTTGATTAGATTTTTATTTTTTTTCTCCAATTTTGCCAGAAGTTGTTTGTGTTTATGGACTCCTCAATTGGTGTCAGCTGCTTGCTGTTGTACTGTGCTTTTTTGGTTTTGAGTGTACATTTATAGAGTTTTAAAGTCTCACGGTAATGAAGGTGTAATTCACCATTATTTGGGTCTCTGCTTTTGGTTGGATAGTGTTGTATGTTTTTTCCTTATAATTTTACAATCTGCATCAAACCAGTTGTCATCTGTGGTCATTTTGTTTTGTTTTTTAACAATTTCAATTGTGCTATTTTGCCATTTGCCTGAATATATAGTTGATGTGTTTTACTGCTAGATTAATGCCTTCTTTACTGTGAGTGAATGTCTCTCTCTCTCTCTCTCTTTCTCTCTCTCTCTCTCTCATCTCTCTCTCTTTCTCTCTCTCTCTCTCTCTCTCTCTCTTTTAGAGGTTGACCGATTAATCGGAATGCCGATTAATTAGGGCCGATTTCAAGTTTTCATAACAATCGGTAATCGGTATTTTTGGCCACCGATTTGCCGATTTAATTATTATTCTTTATATATATATATATATATATATATATATATATATATATATATATATATTTTAGACCTTTATTTAACTAGGCAAGTCAGTTAAGAGCACATTCTTATTTTCAATGACGGCCTAGGAACGGTGGGTTAACTGCCTTGTTCAGGGGCAGAAAGACAGATTTTTACCTTGTCAGCTTGGGGATGCAACCTTATGGTTAACTAGTCCAAAGCTCTAACCACCTGCTTTACGTTGCACTCCACGAGGAGCCTGCCTGTTACGCGAATGCAGTAAGAAGCAAAGGTAAGTTGCTAGCTAGCATTAAACTTATCTTATAAAAAACAATCAATCAATCATAATCACTAGTTAACTACACATGGTTGATGATATTACTAGTTTATCTAGCCAGTCCTGCTTTGCATATAATCAATGTGGTGCGCATTCGCGAAAAAGGACTATCGTTGCTCCAACGTGTACCTAACCATAAACATCAATGCCTTTCTTAAAATCAATACACAAGTATATATTTTTAAACCTGCATATTTAGTTAATATTGCCTGCTAACATGAATTTCTTTTAACTAGGGAAAATGTGGCACTTCTCTTGCAAACAGAGTCAGGGTATATGCAGCAGTTTGGGCCGCCTGGCTCGTTGCGAACTGTGAAGACTATTTCTTCCTAACAAAGACAGCCAACTTTGGGGGATGATTTAACAAAAGCGCATTTGCGAAAAAAAAGCGCAATCGTTGCACGACTGTACCTAACCATAAACATCAATGCCTTTCTTAAAATCAATACACAGAAGGATATATTTTTAAACCTGCATATTTAGCTAAAAGAAATCCAGGTTAGCAGGCAAAATTAACCAGGTGAAATTGTGTCACTTCTCTTGCGTTCATTGCACGCAGAGTCAGGGTATATGTAACAGCTTGGGCCACCTGGCTCGTTGCGAACTAATTTGCCAGAATTTTACGTAATTGTGACACAACATTGGAGGTTGTGCAATGTAACAGGAACATTTAGACTTATGGATGCCACCCGTTAGGTAAAATACGGAACAGTTCCGTATTTCACTGAAAGAATAAACGTAATAGTTTCCGGATTCGACCATATTAATGACCAAAGGCTCGTATTTCTGTGTGTTATTATGTTATAATTAAGTCTATGATTTGATAGAGCAGTCTGACTGAGCGATGGTAGGCAGCAGCAGGCTTGTAAGCATTCATTCAAAATAGCACTTTCATGCGTTTTGCCAGCAGCCCTTCGCAATGCATTGCGCTGTTTATGACTTCAAGCCTATCAACTCCCAAGATGAGGCTGGTGTAACCGATGTGAAATGGCTAGCTAGTTAGCGGGGTGCGCGCTAATAGCGTTTCAAACGTCACTCGCTCTGAGACTTGGAGTAGTTGTTTCCCCTTGCTCTACATGGGTAACGCTGCTTCGAGGGTGGCTGTTGTCGATGTGTTCCTGGTTTGAGCCCAGGTAGGAGCGAGGAGAGGGACGGAAGCGATACTGTTACACTGGCAATACTAAAGTGCCTATAAGTACATCCAATAGTCAAAGGTATATGAAGTACAAATCGTATACAGAGAAATAATCCTATAATTCCTATAATAACTACAACCTAAAACTTCTTACCTGGGAATATTGAAGACTCATGTTAAAAGGAACCACTAGCTTTCATATGTTCTCATGTTCTGAGCAAGGAACTTAAACATTAGCTTTCTTACATGGCACATATTGCACTTTTACTTTCTTCTCCAACACTTTGTTTTTGCATTATTTAAACCAAATTGAACATGTTTCATTATTTAATTGAGGCTAAATTGATTTTATTGATGTATTTTATTAAGTTTAAATAAGTGTTCATTCAGTATTGTTGTAATTGTCATTATTACAAATAAATAAATCAAAAATCAGCCGATTAATCGGTATCGGGTTTTTCGGTCCCCCAATAATCGGTATCGGTATCGGCGTTGAAAAAAAAATCATAATCGGTCGACCTCTACTCTCTTTGTCTCTCTTTCTCTCTCTCTCTCTCCTCTCTCTCTCTCTCTCTCTCTCTCTCTCTCTCTCTCTCTCTCTCTTTCTCGCTCTCTCTCTCTTTGTCTCTGTCTCGCTCTTTCTCTCTCGCTCTTTCTCTCTCTCACACTCACGTTCTTTCTGTCTCTTTCTCTCTCTCTGTCTCTCTGTTTCTCTCCCTCTCTCTCTCTCTCTCTCTCTCTCTCTCACACACACACACACACACACACACACACACACACACACACACACACACACCCGTCTTTGTGTTTTGTCTCCTAACATCGTGTTTCTACACACCCCTAGGGAAGTTCGGGACGATGAGTTTTTCTTGGCCCAGAGAAAATGTCGGCACGTCTGGCCACTTCATAAATAAAAGATCCCTCACGTAATGGCCTTGTGAAAAAGGAGCCCCTTCTCTTTTCTCTCACCCTAAACGGTTTGTCAGACCTCAGCCACCTCCCCCTCCCCTTTCTCTCCTCCTCCTCTAACCTCCATCCCATACACCCTTCTCTCATTCCCTGACCCCCTCCCTCCTAGTTCTCTCTTCTTCTCTGTTTCTATACATACTGGGGGCTCATGGGATTGCCCAGTGGGACACTGAGAGGATAACGTGAAGCAGCTTTCCATAGAAAGACAAACCCTACAACCCATAACGACCTGGGAGCCTTCAGAGTAGAACAAACAGACCTAGGCAGGAGTAGGATCAGAGGCAGGATCTGAGGTAGGGAGCAGGCTCTGAGGTAGAGAGCAGGATCTGAAGTTGAGAACAGGATCTGAAGTAGGGAGCAGGATTTGAGGTCGGGAGCAGAATCTGAGGTATGGAGCAGGCTCTGAGATAGAGAGTAGGATCTGAGGTAGAGAGCAGTATCTGAAGTAGGTATTAGGATCTGAGGTAGGGAGCAGGCTCTGAGGTAGGGAGCAGGCTCTGAGGTAGGGAGCAGGCTCTGAGGTAGGGAGCAGGCTCTGAGGTAGGGAGCAGGCTCTGAGGTAGGGAGCAGGATCTGAGGTAGGTATTAGGATCTGAGGTAGGGAGCAGAATCTGAGGTAGGGAGCAGGCTCTGAGGTAGGGAGCAGGCTCTGAGGCAGGGAGCAGGCTCTGAGGTAGGGAGCAGGCTCTGAGGTAGGGAGCAGAATCTGAGGTAGGGAGCAGGATCTGAGGTAGGTAGCAGGATCTGAGGTAGGTAGCAGGATCTGAAGTAGAGAGCATGATCTGAAGTAGAGAGCAGGATCTGAGGTAGAGAGCTAGATCTGAGGTAGAGAGCAGGATATGAGGTAGGTAGCAGGATATGAGGTAGGAATTAGGATATGAGGTAGGGAGCAGGCTCTGAGGTAGGGAGCAAGCTCTGAGGTAGGGAGCAGAATCTGAGATAGAGATCAGGATCTGAGGTAGAGAGCAGGATCTGATGTAGGTAGCAGGATCTGAGGTTGGTATTAGGATCTGAGGTAGAGAGCAGGGAGCAGGATCTGAGGTAGAGAGCAGGGAGCAGGTTCTGAGGTAGAGAGCACGATCTGAGGTATGGAACAGGATCTGGAATAAAGGAGCAGGATCTGATGTAGGTAGTAGGTTCTGAAGTAGGTAGCAGGCTCTGAGGTATGGAACAGGATCTGAATTATGTAGCAGGATCTGAGGTGGGTAGCATGCTCTGAGGTAGGGAACAGGATCTGAGGTAGGGTGAAGGATCTGAGGTAGGGAGCAGGCTCTGAGGGACGGAGCAGGTCTGAAAGTAGGGATCAGGGAGCAGGATCTGAGGTAGGTAGCAGGATCTGAGGTAGGTAGCAGGATCTGAGGTAGGTAGCAGGATTTGAGGTAGGGATTAGGATCTAAGGTGGGGAGCAGGATCTGAAGTAGGGGCAGGGAGCAGGGTCTGAGGTAGGGAGCAGGATCTGATTTAGGGAACAGGAACTGAGGTAGGGAGGAGGATCTGAGGTAGGTAGCAGGATCTGAGGTTGGGAGCAGGTTCTGAAGTAGGTAGCAAGCTCTGAGGTATGGAACAGGATCTGAATTAAGTAGCAGGATCTGAGGTAGGTAGCATGCTCTAAGGTAGGGAACAGGATCTGAGGTAGGGAGAAGGATCTGAGGTAGGGAGCAGGCTCTGAGGGAGGGAGCAGGATCTGAGGTAGGGAGCAGAGTCTGAGGTCGGGAGCAGAATCTGAGGTAGGTATTAGGATCTGAGGTAGGGAGCAGTATCTGAGGTAGGGAGCAGGGTTTGAGGTAGGTATTAGGATATGAAGTAGAGAGCAGGATCTGAAGTAGGGAGCAGGATCTGAGGTCGGGAGCAGAATCTGAGGTAGGTAGCAGGATCTGAGGTAGGTAGCAGGATCTGAGGTAGGTATTAGGATCTGAGGTAGGTATTAGGATCTGAGGTAGGGAGCAGGATCTGAGTTAGGGAGCAGGGTCTGAGGTAGGGGAGCAGGGTCTGAGTTAGGGAGCAGGATCTAAGGTAGGGAGCAGGATCTGAGGTATGTATTAGGATCTGAGGTAGAGAGCAGGGAGCAGGATCTGAGGTAGAGAGCAGTGAGCAGGTTCTGCGGTAGAGAGCAGGATTTGAGGTATGGAACAGGATCTGGAATAAAGGAGCAGGCTCTGAGGTAGGTAGCAGGTTCTGAAGTAGGTAGCAGGTTCTGAAGTAGGTAGCAGGATCTGAATTAAGTAGCAGGATCTGAGGTAGGTAGCAGGTTCTGAAGTAGGTAGCAGGCTTTGAGGTATGGAACAGGATCTGAATTAAGTAGCAGGATCTGAGATAGGGAGCATGTTCTGACGGAGGGAGCAGGTCTGAAAGTAGGGATCAGGGAGCAGGATCTGATGTAGGGAGCAGGATCTGAGGTAGGTAGCAGGCTCTGATGGAGGTAGCATGATCTGAGGTAGGGATTAGGATCTGAGGTGGGGAGCAGGATCTGAAGTAGTGGCAGGGAGCAGGATCTGAGGTAGAGAGCAGGGAGCAGGCTCTGTGGTAGGGAGTAGGATCTGAGGTAGGGAGCAGGATCTGAGGGAGGGAGCAGGTCTGAAAGTAGGGATCAGGGAGCAGGATATGAGGTAGGGAGCAGGGAGGAGGATATGAGGTAGGGAGCAGGGAGGAGGAGCTGAGAAAGGGAGCAGACCCA